>NC_056727.1:912773110-912980459 GCF_019279795.1 Protopterus annectens | reverse complement strand
CCTCATACCAAAGGGAGTCTGCAAAATGAAATTACTGGTGCCAGGCACTTTGTGAAGACCCTGGGCAGTAGATAGCCAAAGGGCAGTGCAGAAAATTGATAGTGCATTGAACCAGCTATGAATCTTGAGGTATCTTCTGCAGTTTTGTCTGATAGGGACATGCAGGTATGCCTCCTTGAGGTCCAAGGTCACAAGCCAAGCTTTCTTGCCCAGCATGGGAAGAAGCTGCTGTAGTGTCAACATTTTGAATTTCGGAACATCCAGGCAAGTGCTTAGAGAAGAAAGATCCAGAATGGGCCTCCAGGCTTTGTCCTTTCGGGGAACCAGAAAGAGTCTCGAGTAAAATCCTTGTCCTTGGCTCCTGTGGTGGTACCTTTTAATAGCTCTCGTGTCCATGAGTGCTGTCATTTGTTTTTGAGCCTCTGCCCAATGAATTGGTGGCAGATTTGGCATTCTTTTTAACCTTGGCAGAGTGTGAAAGTGGAACCTGTAACCTTGAGATAGAATGTTGAGAACCCATTTGTCTTTGGTGATGCAATGCCAATTGTGATAGAAAAGTGCCAGTTTTCCTCCCAAGGGGGCTGCCAAGACAGAGCCGTTTGGCAGCTGTAGTGGGAAGTCACTGGGGCTCCTTTTTATATGGTTGGGGCCTGTCTTCCCCTTTTTTCTGGCCTAAGGACCTTGTGGTTGACCTCTACCTCTTGGACGTCTGTATCTGCGCCTTTGAGGTCTGTCTGTAACTGGAAAGGACCAATTCTCTGTTGGCCAATTTCTGCTAAATCGAGGAGGCTGAACCTGTAAGAAATCTTTCACCGTTTGCATAGATTTTGCCTTATCCTCCATTTTCTTTAATACCTCTTCTGCCTTAACTCCAAATAACACATCCTGCTGCAAAGGTGCATCCAATAATTTTGCTTTAACATGATCTGGTAACGTATGTTCTTTTAACCAAGCATGTCTTCTAATGACAGAGCCTGTAACTGCTGCTCTACAGCAGGCCTCTAAAGAATCAAAACCACATTGCAAAATATGTTTTCCCACTTGTTCAGCTGCATGCAATAAATCCTGCATTTCTTTAAAATTAGGAGGATCTGAATCTGGAAGCATTTTTTGTTTCAACTGAGACATCAAAAATTGCTGATATTTTAGCATGTGAAACTGGCAATTTAAGGCTCTCATTGCTAAAGTCGCAGACATATACACTTTCTTCCCCCATCTGTCTACTGCTCTGGAATCTCTGTCAGAGGGAACTGGATTCTTTGCTGATGAGGCCTTAACCCCTTTGGGTCCCTGAGAAATAGTTTCAGAGTCAGCAACAGGGCTTTTATAAAGAAATTTGTGCGAGTCAGGGACTCTGCAGTATCTGTCAGGCTTAACTGGGGCTGGAAGTAAAGAATCAGGATTTAAGCTGGATTCAGTATACACATCATCCACAATATCTAACACTGGCGGAAGAGCAAGGGGTCTGTGTTGAGGTAATAAAATGAAGTCTCTGAGCCTTTTCTTGGATTCTGAGTAATCCTGGCCTTCCCAACGGAAACTCTCCCTTCATGGTATGTAAGGTTGCCCCAAAGGAGTAGTCCTCAGGCAGAGAGGCTTATGGAATTGATTCCTCAGCATCAGAATCCTCATAAGGGGGTAAAAAATATCCTAGTTCTGAGGATGAATCTGAAGAGATGGACACCTGGTCGGATGAGTCAGTCTGCATCCTGTCTAGGCCTTTTATCAGGAAGGGGATGGGACCCCCTGATGAGAGTGATTAGGTCTTCGAGCATTTGATTCTTAGGCATGGAGGCCTGTCCTGGAGAATGCTGCATTTGTTTTTGTTTTTAAAGGAAGTTTAGACTTAGCAGAGGCTTTAATGCTTAACTGAGTAGGTCTGAAAACACCCTCTGAAGCTGCGGGTTTGTTCAGCTACTCCGGATCCCTCTGAAGGATTAGTTCCGGTAGGCTGAAAAACGTGTGCGTCCGAAGGCCCAGCCATCTCCACGTGGGAGTCGGAGGCGGCCTGTGGTTCTACAGAAGCGGTCGTCAGGGGCTGCGAAGGCGCCTCGCTGAAAACTGGAGAACCGGCAACTGGCCTAGAAGAGGCTTCGTCAGTTTTGGGCCTCGGATGCCTAGCCTTGTCTTTGCGCTTTTTATGTATTCCGGTCATCGGAAGTTCCGATGGCATGGTGTGATTGAATTTTCTGCCAAAATAATGTTGGGCAAAATCAAACAGACATTTAGTAGTGCGCTTGTTAAATCTAGCACAAAACCGACAACCAATGACGTCGTGATCTGGGCCTAGGCATGGGATACAATAGGAATGGAAATCCTTATGAGGTATTTGCTTCCCACAAGAAGTACAGTTATTAACTTTTACTGACATCGGTCTGAGGCAAGAAAAAGTTTCCCCAACGGGATACTTAGCTTTGTAGAAGACTTTGGCTCTGGATTCGGAATGAAAATCTCAGGAGTCGGCCGACCGGCACTTGCGAACTGCTTTTGCTTTGGGCACCGCGCGGCAAGAAAGACTGAAGAAAATGGCGTTGGCCTAACTGCCTCCACATGAGGAAGACAGGCAAATATTCAGGAGGGCTGAAAAGGCCCCTTGGAGAGAGGCATTGCTTGCTTGACTAAGGAATCTTCCATGCAGCTAGGTTTAAGGTCTTTAGCTGGCTGTGAAGTATCTGATTGTTGTGCAGAGTCAGCAGATGTGGGATTTGAGGCAAAATCCAGGGTGGCCCTTGTGCTAAGTTCTTTAAGACTGGGTACCAGAGCTGGCGTGGCCAGTCTGGTGCAATCAGGATCATCTTTGGCTCTTCTTGCCTGGCTTTTATGAGTACCTTTGGAAGGAGAGGTAGTGGTGGGAAAGCGTATACTTGTAGGTTTTTCCAGCTGAATGAGAGGGCATCCACTTTCCAGGCTTGTGGATGGTAACTCCTTGTGCAGAATTTCTGTAACTGGCAGTTCATTGGGGATGCAAACAGATCTATGTCCGGGCTCCACCATTTCTGTGTTACTCTGAATATTTGTGGATTCAATTCCCATTCGTGGGGATCCATGATGTTTCTGCTTAAGTCGTCTGCCAGTGTGTTTTTCTCTCCTGGCAGGAATTGTGCTTGCAGATGAACTTGATAGTTTAGAGCTGTGTTCCACAAGGTCATGGCTTGTCTGCAAAGGGGGTAGGAGTGAGTGCCCCCTTGCTTATGTACCACATAACTGTGGTGTTGTCTGTTTTTAGTAGTAGTTGTCCTGGATGCAGCAGGTCCTTGAAAGCTATAAGGGCATTTTGTACAGCTAGCATCTCTTTTTGATTGATGTGAAGATGCCTTTGTTCTGCGGGCCACTTGCCCTGAATACATTTTCCTGCCATGTGTGCTCCCCAGGCATAATCCGATGCATCTGTTGTCAGTGTTTGCCTGGCTGTGGGTTGAGTAAAATGCTGTCCCTTGTTGAGGTGACAAGCTTGAGCCCACCATCGAAACTCCTGTTGAAGGTAAAGAATTAGTGGTATAACTGTTTCCAAACTTTGACAGTGTTGAGACCAGACACTCTTTAGGTACCATTGTAGTTTCCTCATATGCAGTCTGGCATATGGAATTAGTAGTATGCAAGATGCCATGTAACCAAAGGACTGCAGAATTTTTCTTGCAGGGAGCTGGGTCCTTGTTGCCATCAATTGAAAGTATTGAGTCAGTTGTCCTTGCTTGTCTGGCATGAGATAAGCCATCTGGGCCGTTGTGTTGAAGCTGGCACCCAGGAATATTATCTCTTGTGAGAGCACTAGTTTTGACTTCTTTTCATTTACTGTGTACCCTAGGCAACTTAACTTTTTTACAAACGCCAGATGCTTTAGAAGAATGTCCTTACTATCTGCTTGAATCAGGCAGTCGTCCAGGTACGGATAAATCTGAATTCCTTTCTGTCTGCAAAATGAAATTACTGGTGCCAGGCACTTTGTGAAGACCCTGGGCGCAGTAGATAGGCCAAAGGGCAGTGCAGAAAATTGATAGTGCATTGAACCAGCTATGAATCTTGAGGTATCTTCTGCAGTTTTGACTGATAGGGACATGCAGGTATGCCTCCTTGAGGTCCAAGGTCACAAGCCAAGCTTTCTTGCCCAGCATGGGAAGAAGCTGCTGTAGTGTCAACATTTTGAATTTCGGAACATCCAGGCAAGTGCTTAGAGAAGAAAGATCCAGAATGGGCCTCCAGGCTTTGTCCTTTCGGGGAACCAGAAAGAGTCTCGAGTAAAATCCTTGTCCTTGGCTCCTGTGGTGGTACCTTTTAATAGCTCTCGTGTCCATGAGTGCTGTCATTTGTTTTGAGCCTCTGCCCAATGAATTGGTGGCAGATTTGGCATAGCTTTTAACCATGGCAGAAAGTGAAAGTGGAACCTGTAACCTTGAGATAGAATGTTGAGAACCCATTTGTCTTTGGTGATGCAATGCCAATTGTGATAGAAAAGGGCCAGTTTTCCTCCCATGTGGGCTGCCAAGACAGAGCCGCTTGGCAGCTGTAGTGGGAAGTCATTGGGGCTGCTTTTTATATGGTTGGGGCCTGTATTCCCCTTTTTTCTGGCCTAAGGAACTTGTGGTTGACCTCTACCTCTTGGACGCCTGTATCTGCACCTTTGCGGTCTGTCTGTAACTGGAAAGGACCAATTCTCTGTTGGCCAATTTCTGCTAAATCGAGGAGGCTGAACCTGTAAGGAATCTTTCACCGCTTGCATAGATTTTGCCTTATCCTCCATTTTCTTTAATACCTCTTCTGCCTTAACTCCAAATAACACATCCTGCTGCAAAGGTGCATCCAATAATTTTGCTTTAACATGATCTGGTAACGTATGTTCTTTTAACCAAGCATGTCTTCTAATGACAGAGCCTGTAACTGCTGCTCTACAGCAGGCCTCTAAAGAATCAAAACCACATTGCAAAATATGTTTTCCCACTTGTTCAGCTGCATGCAATAAATCCTGCATTTCTTTAAAATTAGGAGGATCTGAATCTGGAAGCATTTTTGTTTCAACTGAGACATCAAAAATTGCTGATATTTTAGCATGTGAAACTGGCAATTTAAGGCTCTCATTGCTAAAGTCGCAGACATATACACTTTCTTCCCCCATCTGTCTACTGCTCTGGAATCTCTGTCAGAGGTAACTGGATTCTTTGCTGATGAGGCCTTAACCCCTTTGGGTCCCTGAGAAATAGTTTCAGAGTCAGCAACAGGGCTTTTATAAAGAAATTTGTGCGAGTCAGGGACTCTGCAGTATCTGTCAGGCTTAACTGGGGCTGGAAGTAAAGAATCAGGATTTAAGCTGGATTCAGTATACACATCATCCACAATATCTAACACTGGCGGAAGAGCAAGGGGTCTGTGTTGAGGTAATAAAATGAAGTCTCTGAGCCTTTTCTTGGATTCTGAGTAATCCTGGCCTTCCCAACGGAAACTCTCCCTTCATGGTATGTAAGGTTGCCCCAAAGGAGTAGTCCTCAGGCAGAGAGGCTTATGGAATTGATTCCTCAGCATCAGAATCCTCATAAGGGGGTAAAAAATATCCTAGGTCTGAGGATGAATCTGAAGAGATGGACACCTGGTCGGATGAGTCAGTCTGCATCCTGTCTAGGCCTTTATCAGGAAGGGATGGGACCCCTGATGAGAGTGATTAGGTCTTCGAGCATTTGATTCTTAGGCATGGAGGCCTGTCCTGGAGAATGCTGCATTTGTTTTTGTTTTTAAAGGAAGTTTAGACTTAGCAGAGGCTTTAATGCTTAACTGAGTAGGTCTGAAAACACCCTCTGAAGCTGCGGGTTTGTTCAGCTACCCGGATCCCTCTGAAGGATTAGTTCCGGTAGGCTGAAAACGTGTGCGTCCGAAGGCCCAGCCATCTCCACGTGGAGTCGGAGGCTGCCTGTGGTTCTACAGAAGCGGTCGTCAGGGGCTGCTAAGGCGCCTCGCTGAAAACTGGAGAACCGCAACTGGCCTAGAAGAGGCTTCGTCAGTTTTGGGCCTCGGATGCCTAGCCTTGTCTTTGTGCTTTTATGTATTCCGTCATCGAAGTTCGATGGCATGGTGTGATTGAATTTTCTGCCAAAATAATGTTGGGCAAAATCAAACAGACATTTAGTAGTGCGCTTGTTAAATCTAGCACAAAACCGACAACCAATGACGTCGTGGTCTGGGCCTAGGCATGGGATACAATAGGAATGGAAATCCTTATGAGGTATTTGCTTCCCACAAGAAGTACAGTTATTAACTTTTACTGACATCGGTCTGAGGCAAGAAAAAGTTTCCCCAACGGGATACTTAGCTTTGTAGAAGACTTTGGCTCTGGATTCGGAATGAAAATCTCAGGAGTCGGCCGACCGGCACTTGCGAACTGCTTTTGCTTTGGGCACCGCGCGGCAAGAAAGACTGAAGAAAATGGCGTTGGCTGCATCTTATATACCTCTGTTGCACTGACGTCAGGGAGAAGGTGGCAGCAACCGATGCCAGACCCAAGACTTTGGAACTCAGGACGACTGGGGAACCGCCTGACGGCAGGATAACCCAAGTGTAATGACTGCAGCAGTGTAACACGATGAACATCTATGGTTATGCTAAGATTTTACACAACTTTCTTATGTCCTTCTACTCCAACGTTGCAGTATTCTACTAGTGGGCGAGTACCAAAGCTCACTACTGGCTGGGAGGTGGCCTGGAAGAGGACTCCAGGAATCCATGCAGGACAGCCCTGGCAAACCCTGCCCTGGCCTTGCAAATATGGTCCGGTCTGTAGTGTCTGCTGAAGGTGTGCATGAGGACCAAGTAGCTGCCTCCAGGATGGAATTAGTGCCTAGGCCTTTAAAAAAAGGCTCCAGAAGAGACCACAGCTCTTGTGGAATGGGCCCTGACATTGCCTGTCAAGGTCTTCCCGTGGTGCGAGTAGCAAAAGGAAATAGCCCTGGAAATCCAGGATGAAATTGTTTGCCCACCGCTTTCTCCACAGCCCTGGAGTGAAAGGAGACAAACAGTTGGTCTGATTTGCGAAAAGGTCTGGTTTTATGCAAATAAAATCTGAGTTATCTGTGAACGTCTAGGGAGTAAAGGACTCTCTCACTATATCCCTGCGGGTTAAGGAAGAAGGTAGGCAGGTGGATAGCCTGATTCAAGGAAAGGACGTTTACCACCTTGGGAGTGAAGGAAGGGTTTTGTCCTAAGGGTGACCCTGTCCACATGAAAAAACAGAAAAGGGGGTACGGCCATAAGGGCTTGAAGCTCCGAGACCCTTCTGGCTGATGCCAAAGCTACTAGCAGTACAGTTTTCCATATGCAAAACTTTAAGGAGGCCTTGTCAGCTGGTTCAAAGGGCGCCAGAGTGAGTTTTTTTAACACATAATTAAGATCCCAGGGAGGAGGAGATTGTTTCCTGGAAGGTCTGAGGTGCAGAACACCCTTGAGGAAAAGTTTGGCTGGGAGACTGGATACAAGTGGAGGGTCCATAGGCATGCAGAGATAGCAGACGTGTGCTTTTTAAAGAGGAGTAGGACAAACCTGACTGCAAGAGTTCACATAGGTAAGACAGAATCAGAGGAATATTGCTGCCCAGAGGATCCTTCTGTCTTATGACACCAGATAGAAAACCATTTCCATTTGGAGAGAGAGGATGTTCTTGTATTGGGTTTCCTGGCCTCCTGCAGGACTGAAAGCATGTCCTCATTGTACATGTGTCTGAAGGGAATCAGAATCCTATCCGCCACAGGGAGATGTGTAGAGACTGCCACTGTGGGTGTATCTGTGTCCTCTTGTGCTGTGAGCAGGTCCACTGAGGGGGTTAACTTGTGGTGATTGCCCTTGGACAGATGAAGCAGAGGGAACCAGTGCTGTCTTTACCAATAGGGAGTCACCAGCAAGACTTTTGGAGTCTCCTGCTGAATTTTCAGAAGGATCCTCTGAATTAATGGGATGGGGGGAATGCATACAGGAATCTCCCCTTCCATGAAATTGAGTAGGCATCTGTTCGTAATGCCTTCGGGTTGCATGTCCTTGAGCAATAGCTCTGGAGTCGCCTGCTTGTGGAGGAGGCGAACAGGTCTATCTGTTGAATACCCCACCTGTGGACCAGATTTAGAAACGCATCTCTTGACAGCATCCATTTGTGGCTGTCCGATTTGGTTCTGCTTAGTGAATCTGCCTGTGAGTTGTGCTGGGACGGGATTGTAGGCTGCCTGAAGGGAGATTCCCTGAGAGGCAGCCAGCACCCATACCTGTAGAGCTAGTCTACATAGGAGGTAAGACTTGGTCCCTCCCTGTTTGTTTTGGTACCACATAACCGTCGTGTTCTGTGAAGATCTTTAGGAGGCCCTGCTGGAAGTAGGGTTGGAAGGACTGAAGGATGAGAATTGCTCTCATTTCCCTGACATTTATGTGCACTTATGTGCGTCTGTTGGTCCACAAACCTTGTACTATCCTTGGACCCAGAGTTGCCCCCCATCCCAGACCAGAGGCATCTGTGTGCATAGTCTGGGAGAGGAAAGGCATTTGTACGGGTAGTCCCGGATTCTGGCTTACCTGAGCTAGTCATCATTTCAATTCTAGAAGACCGGGGAGGAGTGGGACCTTGAACTCGAGAGGATGGGAGTGCTGGGTTCCACACGGAGTGAAGGTACCATTGAAATTTCATGTGTAACCTCGCTAGGGGTAGCATGGGGATAGTGGCTGCCATGTACTTCAGTAGTCTCTAATTGTCTCGCAGTTAGTTCTGATAAATGAAGGGCAGAAGGTGGAAGGAAAGCGATACCACTTTTTCCCTTGGAAGGGAGGCCATCATGATGTCTGTCCTGATTCTGCATCCCAGGAAGACAATGTCCTGTGCAGGATCGAGTTGGGACTTTGGGAAATTTATCAGGAACCCAAGAGACTGCAGCAGGAGCAGGAAGTCTTTTGTATGATGGAGGGTTTCTCTGCTGTCTGAATTAAGAGGTCATCTAGGTATGGAAATATCTGTAATCCCTCGATCCTGCAGTAGGCAATCACTAGAGCCAGGTATTTTGTGAATACCCTTGGGGCAGTAGAGAGCCCAAAAGGCAAGGCACAGAACTGAAAGTAAAAAAAGCCTGCTAGGAATCTGAGATATTTCCTGAAGGTAGGCTTTACGGGAATGTGAAGCTAAGCCTCCTCCGCCATGAAGGCCTGAGGAAGAATGAGGGGAAAGAGTGTAGGTAAGGTGATAATCATGAAGGAGGGGACATTTAAGAGGTTGTGGCGGAAGAGGTTGTGGCGGGAGAGGTCTAAGATAGGTCTCCATGGTCCTTCCTTCCTGGGGACGAGTAATATTCTGGAGTAGAATTCTTTCCCTTGAGAAGGAGGGGGTACTGATTCTATGGTGCCTTGAAGCAGCAGGTCGTTTAAAACCTGATGGAGAAGGGACAGTTGAGATGCAGGTGGTTGTGGCATGGCCCGTCTTAGAGGAGGGGTGATCCAAGTCAAAGTAACCCTCCCACAGGATGGACAAAATCCACTTCTCTGACGTCACGAGAGACCACGTAGGGAGACAAGAAATTCGGGTGGACAGTGGAAGGGAAGGAGGTGTGGGGGTTGTGGCAGGCAGTCAGACATTGCCTGCCCTGTCAGGAAAGCGAGGCCTGGAGGTCTCTCTTATAAACTGTGTCTTCACCAGTTAGTTCCTCTGGAACTTAGGGATAGGACAGACTAGGAGATGCTTGAGGTCCTCTAGTTCCCTTCCCTTTTTGTTGCAGAACTTGAAGAGGTCAGCCACTTTAGGACCAAAGAGGGCTGAGTGGACCAAAGGAGCAGCCAGTAGCTTGGCTCAAATCAGGGTGGGGTTGCAGGCATGGCCAGAAATATCTCCTTAACACGGATAGTGATGCAGTTGACCTAGCTGAGGCCTCAGCTGCATCATATCCACACATAAGGGAGTGCTTGTTCACCTGAGAGATCAGCCCCAGCAAGAAAGTCGGATGCTTTTGCAGCACAGTCAGGGATGTCATTCAACTCCTTGGAGGCTTTGTCCAGCAGAGCTGGACAGTATTTAGCCATGTGAGACTGGTAATTTGTTGCCCTAAAAACTAGGGTGGCATAAGTGTAAATCTTCTTTCGCCACCTCTCCATAGCCTTGCTGTCCTTATCTGCAAGGAGGACAGTGGTGGTAAGGAAGGAGTTTGGATGCCCTGTATACAGAAATATAGATAGTGGCAGGGTCTGCCGGAGGGCACTTGAACAAGAATTTGAGTCAGGGACCCTGTATAATCTATCCGCCCTACGAGGAGCAGGTGGTTGGGAAGCTGGATTAATGGATGCCGCAACAAATGCATCCAGGAAGGCAGGTGGAAATGGCGAAGGGTTTAGAGATTCCATCTGTATGGAATCATAAAATCTCTTGTGCCTCAGACATGTCTGAGCATACCCACTTGAAGTGGTCTCTCATCAAGTTAACAGTGTCCCCAAAAGATAAGTCTTCCACTGGGGAATCAGGCTCTGCAGAGGCTTCCTCAGGAGATCCATACCCCAAGGGGGATGACATCTGGAAAGAGTAGGGCAGGGAGTCCTCCGAGGAGTCAGACAACTCCTCCTCTGCTGGCTGACTCACAGTCCTTTCAGGGATGGAAGGTCTGGGACTGAAAAGGTGGAACAGCAGGAACAGCATCAGTGGAAGGCCTAAGGGCCATGAAGGCATTGTATAAACTTTGGCTAAAGGCCTGCTACTCAGGTAAGGTCTCTTGCGCTGGAGAAAGATGTCTAGTCTTGTTTCTTTTTAGAAGGCCTAACAGGCGTCTGGCTGGCAGTAGTCCTAGAGGTAATTGGTGAAATGACAGAGGCAGAGTCCGAAGCACCCAACAAAGGAACTGGTCCCCCCCACTGGCGTCCGGAGCAGGCGCCGGTATGTACTCCCCGGACGTGTCGTTCACTCTAGATTGTGTGGCCTCCAGTAAGGTACTCGCTGAAACTGCTGTGGCAGATGCCGGGTCCTCAACCAAGCTGATGACGGCTACAGGCTGAGGAGTGGCAGAGGGAGGTGCAGTGGAAGTAGTAGGCCACATGGACTTGGCCCTCTTCCTTGGTGTTTCAAATGGGGCATCAGAGCCTGCCTCCATACAGAGCACAATCTGTCTTAAACACTGATTCTCGAGGCACAAATTAAGAGCCTGTAAATGGCGATGAAAGGTCTTGGGGACGAACGATTTGCAGATGATGCAGTTTTTATAATCGTGTTCCCTACCCAAACAGAAAAGACACTGGTTGTGGGGAATCTGACGCCCACAGTTGCACTTACTCTTACTGGACATGAACAGACTATAACAATA
This sequence comes from Protopterus annectens, assembly GCF_019279795.1. NCBI lineage: Eukaryota > Metazoa > Chordata > Ceratodontiformes > Protopteridae > Protopterus > Protopterus annectens. The sequence continues at coordinate 912,969,171 of NC_056727.1, read as the reverse complement.
CAAAAAAGGACTGAAAGAATCCAACAGGGTACTTGGCTTTGTTTCTATTCAGATCAGACATCCGCAAGAAGCAGGAACACCTGGCTTATGGCTAGCGGCTGAAAAGTTTGGAAGGATGGTGCGTGCAGACATCATCTTTATGGCCCACGCTCCTGCCATGTCAGAAGTCCAACACACCAAGAGGGACTGAAAATCTTTGGAAACCTGGCCAGAAAACCTGATCAGAACAAGGGTAAACCCACTAGTAAAATACTGCAACACTGGAATAGGACATCTATATCTAGGGAGATGAAAGGAAAAGGATCCGGGAGCCCATGCAGAATGGTCCATGCAAAGCTTGATCTAGACCTAAATAAGAAATCAAGCTTACAGTGAATACTTTGTAAGTTTATATACACAGAACCAAGTAGCAGCTTCTAGAATGCTTTTAAAATCCACCTCTTTCCAATAAGCTACAAATGAAGCCAAAGCCCTAGGAAAGTGGACTTTGACCTGCTTGGAATAAGATTTGTTATAGCAAGTATAACAAAAGGTTAGACAACCATGTAGTAGTAGTCTGTTTTGATATAGGTTGTCCCTTCCTACCTTCAAAAGAAATTAACAATTAATGCAAAGATGTTGCGTCAAGACAGCACTAGAGTTAACTGTGGACATCCAAGGTATGGAATATCCTTCGCCCTCATTGTTAGGTTCAAGAAAGAAAATGGGGAGATGGATAGTTGGGCTTAAAGTAAACAGATACCACATAAAAGGAGGATTAGTTCTCAAAGAAACCTTGTCCCTATGGAAAACGAAGTAGTGTTGGCTCACCATAAGAGCTTGCAACTCAGATAACCTTCTTAAACAGGTCACAGCAGTCAATAAAACAGTTTTCAACATTAAGAACCTCAAGTTAGCAAGATTAGCTAGTTTAAATGGAGCAAGTGTTAACCTCTACAACACAAAATTAAGATCTCAAGGAGGGGCCACCAGTTTAGAGGTCTCAAACAAAACCCCTTTCATAAACATTCTGACGTTAGACAGACTTGAAAGAGAAGGATCCAAGGGCAGACATGCTGAAACTGCAGGTAAATGAACCCTGACAGAAAAATAAAGGCCATGTGATAGTAGCTCACAGTGGAAAACCAGAGAACAGCCATGGGTGATGGTTATATTGTTGGTAACAACTAGAAAAAGATTGCTAATATAGGACTTTCTAGTAGAAGGCATTTTTGTCTTCATTAGTACCTGCTGTACATCCTCTGAAAACAGAAGCATAAAAGGAATCGAGGCCCTGCCATCTAGGTAGTCAACTGAGGATGAATGATGTTACGGTGCATCAAACACCTCCGTTCTTGTGCGAGTAGATCCATTCTGTGAGGAAGCTTGTGGTAACTGCCCCTGGTCATTTTCAAAAGAAGTGTGAACCATGGTTGCCTGGGCCACAAGAAGTCACCTCGATGATCTTGGGGGATTCCTTCCGAATCTTCAGAAGTACCCTGAATATTAGGGGAAAGGCATACAAGAACACTCTTGAGCAAAGAAAAGGCACCTGTCTTCTAGGCCGTCTTGCATGGAGTCCTGGAACAGCATTTTGCCAGTTAATTTTGCCTCCTCTCTGAACAGAGGTACATACTTCAGGAACTCCCCACAGACTGAACAAATCTTGGAAGACACCCTGATCTAGTTTCCATTTGCAAGGGTCTGCGCTCTGGTCCTGCTGACACAGACTAAACAGATTTCAAATGCCACTGAATCGTTCTCATCTGGAGTCTTGCCAGGGTTATAAGAATCATAGATACTATGAGACCCAAAATCCTGAGGTATTCCCTCACACAGACCAAAGATTTAATGGAAAAACCTTAGAAATAGATAAAAATCTATTTTTTCTTGTGGAAGGAAAACTCTTTGAATTGAGGTGTCTAGTTGACATCCCAGGAACAATCCTGTGTGACGGAGTCGAGAAAGACTTTTGAATGTTTTCTTGGAATCTCAGCTTGTGCAAGAGATCTCTCACCCAAGAGAGAGAATCCTGACATTTTGAAAGAATCTGCAAAGATAAGTCATCTAAATAAGGAAAAATGTGGATAGTCTGCAGCAGGCCGCCACAGCAGCTTGATGCTTTTTGCAATGGATAGTGCAAAAGGTAAAGCAGAGAACTAATGCAATCCAGCCACACATGTCTAAAGTCAGGATGAACAGGGATGTGATGAGAATTTTAAGTCTAGCGTTACTTCATCCTCTATCAAATTTCCTGGTAACACGTTACAAAGTGACAATGTTTTAACTTGTGCACTATCACAAACAGGTTTAGGTTAAAAAGAAGTCATCTCTTACCTTTACATTACATCTGTGTTGTTCATCTTCTTTCATTCACCGATGGGTTCGGTTCTCAGCCCTAGGAACCGAGTTGGCCTAATACCAAGCTCGAGCCACCCAATAAACACACGAGCTAAGCTTCTACCCACAATGACCTTCTCCCTGTTACCTCAGATAGAGTTTGCCCATGTTATACAAGTAAAGCAGAGGACATTTCTGTGCAAATACCCTAAGACACCATTATGACCCAAAGTATCCAACAGGAGCTTTTGGCAGTGGAAGGAGGGTGGGAAGTGATGAAGGAAAGATGAACAACACAGATGGGACGTTATGGTAAGACAACTTCTTTATCTGATGTTGTCAATCTTCTTTCCATTCCTCACCGATGGGACAGAATCCCCAGCTACCTTATCATCCTTGGGTGGCCCTTATGGAAGAATGTTCTTGAGAACCATTGAGCCAAATGCAGCTCTCCATCTGGAGACAACATCAAATTTGTAATGACTGCAGGGTTTAGCCAAAGTTGCTGCTGCGCAAATGTCATTCAATGAAAATGTGACAAATAGTTCGGGGACTGTAAGGCAAAGGTCGCTGATGAAAAAACACTTCCCCAATTTGTCCATGGCCCGGGACTCTCTGCTGGGCGGGTGGACAGCAGGACTCTTCAGCTAGGTCCTTTTTAGTGGCAGCTGCCACCACCATAGCATCAACTGGTAAACCTCTGCACCAATGTGGGTGCTCCTTGGGTGGGGAGAGAATCTTGTTGGGTCTCCAAGGGATCACCTCAACAGAGTCTGGGGTTCTTCCACGCGCACTGCACCATGAGCTGAAATAGCTTATCTGCAGGCTGGGGGGGGGGGGTCACCCAAGAGTTAGAAAGCAGGGCACAGAAAGCCTGCAGGAACATGGACTCCTCAGAAGGATTAGTGGGCCTCCAGTCACCCCTCTGTTTCAGCATTTCAAAGATGTCTCCGAAAAAGACATCAGGAGGTGACCGTAGGGACCCTTCATCATCATCGAATTCAGTGTCCTCTGTAAGAGACTCCTCAGGTGAGTCAACGTGCTTCCTCTTGCACGATCTCTTCCACAGGGGCTTCTGAGGAGGACTCAGAAGAGTGGGCACCCTGTACAGGGTTTTCCTGTGGCTTCCCTGCCCGGAGTGCCGGGGAGGTGGCCTCTGGCAGCTGTAAGCTCAAAGGGGGGGAAAAGGGTTCCAACGTTGGCGGAACGCTTCCAGAATCAACAGCCCTCTCCATCTCATAGAAAGCAGAGGGATGGGAGCCTGGAACAGAGATGGACAACCTCGGAACTGGGGTCACGCCCCTCTCTATTGAACCCGCTCCCAAGAATGGAGCCTCAAGCAGGATCGAAGCAGACAAAGCTCCCGATACAGAGGATGGAACAGAAGAAACACTTGTGACTGTTCCACCAACTGAAGAGCCCACAGCCTAATCATGGGGTAGAGGAACAACTGGTTCGGTAGGAACCGAGAACCAAAGGGACGGTCCCGGAGCCAAAGTGAGGTCCACTACTGGCACCAAGGTGTGTGTGTGTGTGTGTGTGGGGGGTTTCCGAAAGAGACATCTGAGCAGAAGGCTTTGGAACAAAGGTGATCAAAGGAGGAGAATAGGATGGAGTCTGTAGAGAAATAAACCCAAATTTCGTAGGGGGATGAGTCTTTGAAGGCGTGGGTATCCCCCTGGCTGCCAGCAGCTAGTCCACAAGACGAAGAAAGTTCTGAAAGGCTCCTGGTGGAAATAGTGGATACGCCCATTCACGTCTGGTCGAACTAGGAATGGGCTATAAACCTGGCCTAGAAATGGGTCTAAGGACGGTGAGTATCGGGTCCGTGGTGCAGGGTCTACCAGCACTGAAGTCTCAAGTTTGGAGACCAGGAGCAGTGGAATCGAATCTATTGTAGTGGGAGACGTAAGAGAGCTTGGTGTCAAAGGGGCACTGTAAGCAGATATGGGAGGTTGAGTCATCATTGCAGAGATAGGCATGCACTGTGCCGAAGTGTCACCCAGTGACGAAGTCATAGTAGGCAGGTTTATGGTCTGTGCCGGCGACAGTATCGGTGCCAAAGCTGGCACCGATATAGTAAAAGTCACAGTGCTTAGAGCAGTTAAGTCGGAGCAGACGAGTCAGATTTATGCTCTGAAAAAAGTTTTTGTACCTTAGGTTTGACAGACATGCCCTGGTCACCAGAGGGTGAAGAGGAAACCAAATGGGACCTTTTTTTTATCTTTCCTAGGAGGGATTGAGATCTCTGTTGCAGAAAGGGCCTCTGAAAAGGGTGTTTTACTTAGCCCTTTAAAATCGACTTATTCTTGCACTTCTTCAGAGTGCACGGACTAAAACTTTGGCAAATTACACAGGGGGGCTGCACAGAAAGATGGGGCACCCCCAAGCAATAAACAATCATCATGAGAGTCACTGTTAGGAAGGTTACAATTACATGAAGTACAGTGCTTGAAACCGGAAGTACCCTTCTTGTCAGACATCATGACAAGTTAACACAATGATCAAAGTCTTCAAATGTTGTTGTGTCTTTCGGCTTTTCATGGTTAGGGGTCGCCACAGCGGAACTCCGGTCCGCAAATGACTGGCAGTAGATTTTTACATGCCGAGCTGCCGGCCTTGACGCACAACCTTCAACAAAGGTACGCCCATTCACGCATCGCCTCCACAAAGAAGACGCTCTAGCTGAGAATCGAACAGGACAACGTCTTACTGTGAGGAAACAACGCTACAGCACCACCACCACCACAGTAACGATCAAAGTCTTCAAATACAATCTTAAATCCTACTTAGTCTACCCTAAATACAAACAAAAACATACAGTATCTATCCCAAGACCAAAAACACACAACTAGAGAGAAAAGGAAGGAATACCAGCTATGGTATTCAAGGAATACCACAAGGGTAAAGAGAGAGGGCCGTACCACCAATGGTACTTAAAAGATTATCAAACAGGTAGAAGGAAAGAGAAGAGGTAAATCTAACTGTAAAGTGAAGATCAATGAATATAAACCACTAATGATGAGAATCACACAAATTTCTCACAAAATAACAAAAAGTTTCCACTTGGCTGAGACCTCGGTTGAAATGCAGCTTTAAGGCTATGTGGCAAACAAGATCTGAGGTAACAGGGAGAAGGGCATTGTGGGTAGAAGCTTAGCTCAAGAGTTTTTTGGCTGGTGTGAGCTTGGTACCAGGCCAACTCAGTTCCGAGGGCTCAGAACCAAATCCATCAGTGATGAATGGAAAGAAGACTAACATCAGATGAAAGATTCAGAGCTGGTGTCCAAGCATTTTCTTTCGTTGGCACCAAGAACATCCTTGAATAAAAACCCTTTCCCCACCTGTGAAGGAGAAATTGGTTCCATTATTCCTTGGGACAGCATGTGATGAAGAGGTGAAAACAAGAGTCTGATCTGCAGTATGAGGAATGATCCCCTTGGAAAGGAAAAATTTCCTCCTACTAGCAACCTGTAATCCTGATGAATGAATTTCAGAACCCACACATCCAAAATTAAAAGTTATGTACTCACCATAACGTTCCATCTGAGTAGGTGTATTCATTTGTCTGCAACCTGTGGGTTATGGATCCGATATCGGATCCCAACCGGCATGGTTTTCCAGCTATGGATCCAAGCTCTCAGCTCCTCCCCTCACCCATAATGCCCTGCTCTACCCTCATGACCTCAGATCGAGTTTGCCAAAGCAACAATACCCTAAAAAGGGTAACATAGAATATGCAGGAAACTGAAAGGCCAGGGGGATAGGAGGGCGGGATGGTTGCAGACAAATGAATACACCTACTCAGATGGAACGTTATGGTGAGTACATAACTTCTAAATCTGAAGTAGGATATTCATTTGTCTGCAACCTGTGGGACAGAGTCCCCAGCTACCTGAATCTTGGGCGGCCATCATGGAAGGATATTCCGAGCACCGCGAGCCAAAGGATGCTCTACCCCTAGATGCAAGATCCAACTTATAGTGGGAAATAAACGTATGAGATGAAGCCCACGTGGCTGCTGCACAAATATCATCTAGAGGAATCCTAGCCTTGAAGGCTGCCGAGGTAGATACTGACCGGGTTGAATGGGCATGAACACCCTCCGGTGCGGGCCTTCCTGAAGCTTGATAAGCCAATAAAATGCACTGTGAAATCCAGCGGACAGAGAAACTTTAGAGATTGGCTTGCCCAAATTGAATTTTGCAAAGGAAATAAACAGCTGGTCGGATTGCCTATGACCAGCTGTCCTGTTCAGATAAAATCTAAGTTGCCTGTGAACATCTAGTGAATGTAGCTTATATTCACCTTTGTTTTCATATTTAGGGAAGAAACAGGAGGTTAATGGATTGATTGATGTTTGCTTCAGAAGCGATTTTAGGAAGAAAGGACGGTTGGTCCTGAGGGAGACACGGTCCGGATGAAATACTAAGTAAGGAGGTTTAGCTGATAATGCTTGAAGTTCAGAAACTCTCTTGGCTGATGTAATGGCTACCAAAAAGGCTGTCTTGTAGGACAAGAATTTGAGATCCACCGTAGCCGCTGGCTCGAAGGAGGGCGGTCAAGGCCTGTAGGACCAGAGAAAGGTCCCAAGGAGGAACTGCTTGTTTTATAGGGGGCCTGAGAAGAAAAGTACCTTTAAGAAAAATTTTACACAATTTGGCTGACATAAGAGGGTTAGAGTCATGGCCAATATGATAGTGAGAAATTGCCGCCAGTTGTACTCTGACTGTGGAACTGCTGGCACCATCGTTAAAGAGAGTGGTTAGAAAGTCAAGCACTAAAGGGAGAGGAACCGTGAAGGGATTCAGGCCTTGCCGCTCCGCCCACAAAGAGAAACGTTTCCATTTGCTTCGGTAAACCTTTCTAGTGGATGGTTTATGAGCCGCCACCAAATGGCCTTTACCGTGAAGAAATACCGAGTCCTTATCAAGAGTGGAACTGGAGCAGCCAAGCGCCAGCTTCCAGGTTGTCCAGATTCGGAGGAGGAATGCAGGATGGATGGGATATCAGATCCGGGATGGGATCTAGAATCCAAGGAGGATTCACCGAGTGAGACCTTAGGAAGGGGAACCAGATCTGTCGAGGCCAGAATGGAGCAATGAGAATCATTCTGCAACCCACCCGAGAGGCTTTCTGAAGAACTTGGAGCATCAGAGGCAAGGGTGGATAGGCATACAGAAGACCGGGTGGCTAAGCATGCACCAGAGCTGCCTCTTGGGGTACCTCCGGGAGGAGGTATTAGAGCGAAAAACTGTCGCACTTGGTGTTTGAGGAGAAGCAAATAGATCGCATGAAGGGGTTCCCCACCGTGCGAATATGCGTTCCGCTACTTGACAATTGAGAGACCACTCGTAAGGGGTCAGAATGGTGCGACTGAGCTTGTCCGCTAGGATGTTGGACCGACCGAATGTGCTGCTATTAGAAAGCGATTGGTGGAGGTTGCCCATTCCCAAACTCTCATGGCCTCTCGACAAAGAGGGTAAGACCTTGTTCCCCCTTGCTTGTTGATGTACCAGACAACAGACATGTTGTCCGATTGAATCGCAATTGTTCCCAAGGGAAGAAAGTCCTGAAGTGCTAGCAACGCTAAGAGCACTGCTCTCATCTCTAGAACATTGATATGCAGTAAGGTCTCTGAATCGCTCCACGTGCCTTGGACGGTCCGGCCCAAAAGTGCCCCCACCCGAGGCGGGAGGCGCCCGTGGTCACCGTGGCGAGAGGGGAGAAGCACAAAATGGGCGGCCTTGTGGAGATCCGGGGAGTGGAGCCACCACAAGAGGGACCGCTTGCAAGCCTTGCTGATCGCTATGGGATGATGCATGGGGAGAGCAAGGTATGACCACTGTACTAAGAGCGCCCACTGTAGAATGCGATATTGAGCCTGGCAAGAGGAAGAAGTGCTATAGCCGATGCCATGGACCCTAGAGCCCTCAGGACCAACTCCGCTGGAACAGAACTTGAATGGAGAATGGCCCGCACCTGTAGCTGCAGATTTAGAACTCTGTCCGTAGTGAGGAAGGCTCAGAACTCCTTGTGTCTAGCCTGGCCCCTATAAAATCTAAGAGCTGTGTGGGCGCCAGGTTGGACTTTTTTGTATTTATTGTGATGCCCAGAAAGGGAGCAAGATGGAGAAAGGAGTCTCGCGCCAATAGAAGTAGATGCCTTGTTGGGGCGGTAAGAAGCCAGTCGTCCAGGTAGGGAAAGACCTGCACCCCTGAAGCCTCAGGTGGGCCGCTACCACTGCTAATACTTTGGTGAACACCCTGGGGGCTGTGGTGAGACCAAAGGGAAGGAACTGGTAGTGACTGGCTCCCAGCCGGAAGCGGAGAAACCTCCTGGAGCGCCTGTCCATCAGGATGTGGTAGTACGTCCTTGAGGTCTATCGAGCACATCCAGTGATTTTCTCCCAGAAGGGGAGAATAGATTGCAGAGTGACCATTCGAAATTTTTCTTTGGGGACTGCCAGATTCAAGAGAGAGAGGTCTAGGATTGGTCTTAGTTCCCCCGTCTTTTTTGGCACTAAAAAGAATCTGGAGTAGAACCCTGATCCGATCTGGTCTGGGGGAACGGGCTGGATGGCTCTTTTCTTTAGCAGATGGCCAATTTCTGCCAAAGCAGCCTCCCGCTGACCGGGTGGGACGTCTGGGAGGGACTTCAACTTTGGAAGGTGAAGGAAAGGAATGCGATATCCCCTGGATATGATTTGGAGAACCCAGCGGTCCGATGTTATGGACTCCCATGCCGCTAGGGTGCCCGAACGTCCCCGACTGCCTCCAGAGTAGAGCAGTCGGGCAACCCTCAGGGTTGCTGCGCTGGCCGCTCAGAGAAAGGTTCCCTGGACCCGAAGTTTCTGGGAGCCCCTCTGCCTCTAGGGCGGCGCCCTCCCTGTCCTCCTCTGCCACGGAAGGACTGGTTGTCCGGAGCAGGCTGGGACTGCTGCGACTTCGAACCACATCTTCTTCTGACCCTTTTGGTTCCTAGAATAGGGCCTCTGGGGTGCAGAGAAGCGGATTCCACGGCAGACAGCGTCTTCCGCCCTTTTCGCCTGGGTCAACGTCTCGAACGGTCTTGCCAAACAGAGCAGAACCATCAAAGGGGCGCTCGAAGCGACGCTTTGAAGGGCTCAGAAAAATACAGGACGGAGCCAGGCCTGACGCCTAGTGACCAGTCCTGTCCCCAGCTCTAGCGGCCTCCGCTGCATGGGAGAGTAGCCGATAGAAGTATTTGTAACTGACCTAAGAGTGGCCATACGGGTGGAGTGCAGAACTCTGTCCTACTCCAAATGGACTCAGGGGGATGCAGCGATTCCTTAATAAGATCTCGCTGCATCCGAATAACATGTGCCAAATAGTTCAGCGCCTTACCGAGAAGGTCGCCGAACTGAACATCTGCTTCCCCAAGCGGTCCATCATCCGACACTCCTTGCTCGGTGGGTGGACTGAGGGACTCTCCTGAGCCAGTTCCCTCTTTGTAGCCGGCCGCCAACATGGCATCTACCGGAGGCCCTTACTCCAATGGGTCCGGTCGGATGGCGGACTAAGGATCCTATCCGGTCTTTTGGGAATTGGCTCCACGGTGTCCGTTCCTTCCACGCCCTGGTGGTAATAAGGTCCACCAGGGGTCGGCAGGGGGACACCCAAGAGGTAGACGGGCCCGCTTCAAATGCCTCCAAGAACACGGACTCGCCTGAGGAAGACTTGGGGCAGACCACCCCCTTATAATGAGCATTTCCATGATGTCTCCAAAGGAGACATCCTCGGGGTGACCGTGGGGAGCCTTCCCCTTCCTCCAAGTCCGTGTCTTCTGTGAGAGACTCGGGAGTCAATGTGCCTCCTTTGCGTTATGCTAGGGACCTCCTCTGGGGGCTGTCAGAGGAGTCCTCGCAGCAGCAATTTGCTCCATAGGAGCAACTTGGGGCACAGAAACGGGCTGTCCCAGGGGCCGGATGGTGGAAGCCTGGCCCAGTGCAGAGGGAGCGGGACGGAGCCGAACAAGTGCCGGGGTCCGGAGACCTCAACAGAGCCCTCTCCACTACATCAAAGCCAAGGGGAGCCGACCTCACCAAAGGATCCGACAATCGGCTCCCCCTCGGATCCGAGAGGGACCGGAGCCGCGCCGGCACTCGGATCCGGCGACAGTACGCCCGACACAGACGGCGCCGGGAGCACTGATCCCCCGGATCCGGCTCGATCCAGGCTCCGAGGTCGGGTCCGACGCACTCGAGGGCAGGGTCGGATCCGGCACCTGGTACTATCGCGCCGACCCACCCCGGCCCGGCTGCTCGGCTCCAGCTGCTCCAACCCGGATAGCGGGTCGGAGAAGGAGCAATAGGCTTAAAAGGGTGTTGAGCTCCCCGAGGGGAGGCAAGAGCACTCCCATCTGCATCTGGGCCTGGATGAACCTTCTCATCATCCGTCCAGATCAGCATCAGAAAGGCTATGGGTAGATCTCGACGCCGGTACCGCGGTAGTCCTGCAATGCCCCCTCGATGGCCTCGACCGTGATCGGGTCTCGTCCCCCTCAGGACCCGTGAAAAGCACACAGGGGACCGGAGCCAGAAGGGGAGACCGAATCGACACGGAGCCGGGAGAAGCCTGGCTGGCGGGGCGAAACAGAGGTCTCGGCCCGCCGCAGGTGCTTCTCCTCCGTCCTTTTTAGTAGCATCCCTCTCCTCTCCAGAAGCGGGAGGTTGAGTCCCAGGAGCAGGAGGGGGTGCCACAGGGGGAACAACTGTAGCCACAGTAGTCCCGGCGGAGCGGAGGGAGCCGAGTCTGGTAAAAGACCCGCCAAGACCAGCTTGACCTCCGCTCCTCAGTGCCCTGGGGTTGAACCCTGCACAAATGGAACAACCAGATGTGAGGTGTTCAACCCCGAGACACTTAACACACCGAGTGTAGCCATCAGCCGGTGAGAGCTTATGGCCACACTCGAGCATTTTTGAAAAATAGATTTAGGCTGATCAGCCATAATCTATAAACTACTAAAAGCTACTAAAGTAACTTAAAACAAAAGACACACAGGCCTACACACACACTCTAACAGCGAGGGAGGGAATAAAATTACTTAATTTAACTCAAATTAAACTCAAATTAAACTTTTCAGAAAGGGAAACCTAAACTTTCACACAGAATCACTCAAAGAACCAAAAATTTTCTGATTTTACAAGTAATAAAATACCACTTAGCTGAGAGCTATGTACCCAAATCCAGTCACCAGCGCGGCAAACGAGATCTGAGGTCATGAGGGTAGAGCAGGGCATTATGGGTGAGGGGAGGAGCTGAGAGCTTGGATCCATAGCTGGAAAACCATGCCGGTTCGGATCCGATATCGGATCCATAACCCACAGGTTGCAGACAAATGAATATCCTACTTCAGATCAATCTGTTTCCAAAGAGAAAAATGTAGAGTCAGACTTTCTGGGATCAAAAAGGGGCCAGGGTGGGAGGAGAACACAATGTCTCTTGAACAGTCATTCAGACTTGACTGTCCTTAGCCCTTTAAAATCGACTTATTCTTGCACTTCTTCAGAGTGCACGGACTAAAACTTTGGCAAATTACACAGGGGGGCTGCACAGAAAGATGGGGCACCCCCAAGCAATAAACAATCATCATGAGAGTCACTGTTAGGAAGGTTACAATTACATGAAGTACAGTGCTTGAAACCGGAAGTACCCTTCTTGTCAGACATCATGACAAGTTAACACAATGATCAAAGTCTTCAAATGTTGTTGTGTCTTTCGGCTTTTCATGGTTAGGGGTCGCCACAGCGGAACTCCGGTCCGCAAATGACTGGCAGTAGATTTTTACATGCCGAGCTGCCGGCCTTGACGCACAACCTTCAACAAAGGTACGCCCATTCACGCACGTCTCCACAAAGAAGACGCTCTAGCTGAGAATCGAACAGGACAACGTCTTACTGTGAGGAAACAACGCTACAGCACCACCACCACCACAGTAACGATCAAAGTCTTCAAATACAATCTTAAATCCTACTTAGTCTACCCTAAATACAAACAAAAACATACAGTATCTATCCCAAGACCAAAAACACACAACTAGAGAGAAAAGGAAGGAATACCAGCTATGGTATTCAAGGAATACCACAAGGGTAAAGAGAGAGGGCCGTACCACCAATGGTACTTAAAAGATTATCAAACAGGTAGAAGGAAAGAGAAGAGGTAAATCTAACTGTAAAGTGAAGATCAATGAATATAAACCACTAATGATGAGAATCACACAAATTTCTCACAAAATAACAAAAAGTTTCCACTTGGCTGAGACCTCGGTTGAAATGCAGCTTTAAGGCTATGTGGCAAACAAGATCTGAGGTAACAGGGAGAAGGGCATTGTGGGTAGAAGCTTAGCTCAAGAGTTTTTTGGCTGGTGTGAGCTTGGTACCAGGCCAACTCAGTTCCGAGGGCTCAGAACCAAATCCATCAGTGATGAATGGAAAGAAGACTAACATCAGATGAAAGATTCAGAGCTGGTGTCCAAGCATTTTCTTTCGTTGGCACCAAGAACATCCTTGAATAAAAACCCTTTCCCCACCTGTGAAGGAGAAATTGGTTCCATTATTCCTTGGGACAGCATGTGATGAAGAGGTGAAAACAAGAGTCTGATCTGCAGTATGAGGAATGATCCCCTTGGAAAGGAAAAATTTCCTCCAACTAGCAACCTGTAATCCTGATGAATGAATTTCAGAACCCACACATCCAAAACAATCTGTTTCCAAAGAGAAAAATGTAGAGTCAGACTTTCTGGGATCAAAAAGGGGCCAGGGTGGGAGGAGAACACAATGTCTCTTGAACAGTCATTCAGACTTGGACTGTCCTTGGAAGTTTAAGACTTCTTTTTGGAAACCCCTTGTCAGTTCTTCTCAAATGTCTGTTAACATGTATGCGGCTGAGACGGTTTATTCTGTTTAAAGCTAAAAATGAATGAGAAGAAACAAACTCCCTTGGACAATTTGGAAAAGGAGGCTTAAATAACCTTAGAGATTCCCTGGCTCAGTTAGCCCCTTTCATCACACTTTTTATCACTTCTGCAGCACAGGGACCAAACAATCTATATCCATTGCAGAATTAGAATGTTTCACACCATCTGGGAAGTTCTGAAACTACAGTCAACAAACCTCCTTAAAACAGTATCAGTGGCCATAGCCCTGCAAGAAGTATCAGAGTCATACACACACTGCTAACAATGAGTAATGACCTGTGCAACAGAAGAAAAAATAAATTGTATACCTACCATAATGTTCATGTGAGTTGTCCATCTTGCCTTCATTCTGTACTGATGGGTCTGGAACCACTCGGCCATTTACTGAAGCTCGAGGTCTTCTATATATATATATATATATATATATATATATATATATATATATATATATATAATATATATATATATATATATCCATCCATCCTGCAACATGTTGTCTTGCTATTGTTTCATCTTCATTAAGATCCCATTTTATGCTCACATATGCTGAACATTCCCACTCTGGCTGTGTTGCAGCCACAGTGGCATTATATAGCATGCAGATTATCCATAACATAGAAAATACTTTACAAAGGAGATGAAACAATAGCAAGACAACATGTTGCAGGACCAACATGCTGGGAGCTCACAGTGCATCCAGTGACAAAAAAAAACTTCAGTATTGAGGAGACATGACTAGAATTTTTACATTTTGTATATTGTCAGCTTGATAAGTATGTGTTTTCAGGATGTTATTGCACTCTCACTGATCAGAAATTCACTACAGCACCCAACAGGAAAACTGATTTTAATGCAAAATGTTATACTTGACAGTAAAGGCATACAAAGTGAAGCCATTGGGGCCAGTCTGTGAAAAGTTATGTCTGCCTGCTTTGAGATTTCATAATAAATCTTCAATCTACCCGGTTAACAAATGTAAAATAAAATAAAATAAATAAAATCATTAAGTATGTTCAGGCATAACACTTGCATAAAACTGCAGTTCTAACATCAGACCTTCCAGTGTAGCACACCTTTGAATTTGACCCCACAGATTTAGCCTCTTGAAAGCATGGTATTGTAGCCACAGCATATTACAACTGAAAACATATTTTTGGTAAAATAAGAACATAGGAAATGGTGCAAGAAAAGCAATCCCAGGGAATGTAAGATGCTCCTGAGTAGACACATTTAAAATTTCTTTCTAGGCATTATTCAAGCACTTGTAGAGAATTTTTACTTCTGATGTGTTGACAACTAACTCCCCAAAGAATTGTTTTAGACCATTGTTTCACTCAAGTGTGCTGAGCAAGTGTTCACCACAGCTTTCAGAATATTATACTTTGGCAGTAGAGCCACATGACTTTATAAAGCTACTGATGCCAGTATTTCAAAGGCTATATCTCAGTCAGTCTGAGATTTCACTATGAAACTTTCAGGTAATAACAAGAAACAGTCTTCAGTTCTAGCCTCAGAGCTTCCAGTGCAACATACCTCTGAATTTGAACCTACAGCCTTAGTCAACTCAAAAGCATGTTACTGTAGGCCCTGTGTATTACAACTGAAATGTACAGATGGTTGCCATCTGTAAGTGCAGACACTTTTTTTTTCTTGTTTTTCAGCCTGTGGAGTGTGGCAGGGTGGCTTGGAGGAACAGAGGTGCTTTCCCTGGAAAAAATGTTCCTTGGCTTTTTTTAGTCTTTTTATATCAATTCCAAAAATAAATATAACTTTTCCTTCTGGTGTGTTGACAACTCAATGAAGAAGTAATTTGGAGCATTATTGTTCTCACTGTTCTGAGGAGGAGTTCATCACAGCGTCCAAAATGAAAAAGTCTAATGCAAAATGTCAGACCGCAGTTCTATCAGCAGAGTTTCCTGTGTAACACACCTCTAAATTTGACATCACACCTTTATATCAGCTTGGAAGCATAGCATGTAGGAGATTAAAATAAAATATGTATTTTTCCTGTTAAAATATAGAGGATTTTTACTTCTGGAGTATTGACAATGTAGCAAACTAGGATTTGTGGTTATTATTGCACTCTGTATACTGAGCAGGAGTTCAACAAATCTCTCAAAATGAAAACTAGATATAATGAAAAATGTCAGACTATGGCAGTAAGGGTATATGAATTAAAGCCACTGAAGCATGTCTTTGAAAAGCTGCAGCTCTGTCACCATTTGGGATTTCATTATGAAACTTTTCAGTAATAACAATAAGATAATCAGTTACAAAAGCCAAATAAGACTACTTTCAACCTGCAGAACTTCCAGTGCAGCACACATTAGAATGTGACCCCACAACTTTAGCCACTTGAAAGTATGGCATTGTAGCTATAGAATATTATAACTAAAAATGTTTTTTCTAGTGAAATATTAAGTCATTTTACTTCTGTTGTATTGGAAACTCAATGAAAAAGTGTCTTAGACCACTGCTGTGTTTACTATAGCACCCAAAATGAAATCCAGGTATTATGCAAAACATCAGACTGTGGCAGCAGAACATGAACTAAAGCCAGAGGGCTGACTATCAAGTACTTTAGCTCTGTCATCATTTAAAATTTCTTTATAAAACTTTCAGGTAATAATGGGGTACACCAGGACAATATGCATCTAAGACAGTGAGTCTGACTCTGCTTCTGATATACCACACCTCTGAATTTGACCCAACAACCTTAGCCATTTGAAAGCATGGAATTATAGCCTCTGCACATTGCAACTTAGACAGTCAAAAAATTTGTTTCTGATGCACTGCTAATGCAACAGAGAATTTGGGCCATTGTTGTACTCATTGTACTGAACAGGAATTCACCCCTGAAACCACATTGAAAACTGAGTATAATGCAAAATGACAGACTATGATAGTAAAGGCGAATGAACTAAAGCCACTGAGGCTTGTCATTTAAAGGTTATGTCTTGGTCACCTTTTCAGATTTTATTATGATAGATTCAGGTAATAGGTTATTCATCTAGAAACACATCTAAGATTAACTCATAGTGTCTGATGTAATATACCTCTGAATTTGACCTAATAACGTTAGCCCCTTAAAAGTATGGCATTATAGCCACTGCATATTACAGCATAAAAAAATGTGTGGAATGTACAGACTTTTTGTTTCTGATGCGTTAGTAATACAACTAAGAAGTATTTTGGGCCATCTGTCTGATCCTCCAAGGCTAGTTTACAATACAGAAATTCAGGGGCTTCTCATAGATTCCTCAGTATACAACACATAATACTTTACCAGTAGACTGTGCCTTTTCTGATAGAGTATACTAGAGTATACTACATTTTGCTGAGGAAGATTCACATAAATATAATGAGCACATTGGTTTTTAATGGATGTTGTTCCTCCAGCAAACAATATCAATAATCATTCAGAGTAATAATGTAATTGCCCTTTGCTTTTCTACCCAGCCAGTCCCCATTCCCACAGACAGCCACTTCTTGCAATAACTTTGTATGTGTGACTGCCAAAAGTGGTGAAGTAACAGTCACAGTAATGCATTTCCACTTCCTGTTATAGAGCACCCCACTCCTCACGTTATCTACTATACAACTTAAATTAAAAAAAGTGTACCATGGTGATGTAAGTATGTAGTGCTACCATTATCCACAGATCTCTATGATTTCCTACCTGAAGAAATAAAAAATATATATAACATCAAAAGTAATTGAGTAAGGCCAATCACTAACCAAATGGAATAGGTTATTTCAAGGACAAAATGGGAAATTGGCTAGGCTTAAAATGTCCCACAAGGGCAGCTAGCCTAGTACTTACCTATGAACCTATATATTGTATGTATGTATGTATATGTATATGTATATATATATATATATATATATATATATATACATATACATATATATATATATATATATATATATATATGTTCATTACATAATCTCGAAAGTTTGAAATAGTGAATTTCAAAATCTCGAGACTATATAGCAAAAACCCCTAAATACCGAAAGGCCAGAAGCGCAAAATTCAAAATCCCAATGTTCTGAGATATTGTAGTGCTTCTGGTGCTGTGATTTGTTGATGGATAGGTGGAAGTTAAACTATGTGTAAGTGTGTTGGTTAGGGGCTTTAGTGCGTCAGTGTGTGTTGCGACTGTGATGTGTGTGTGTGTGTGTGTGTGTGAGAGGGACTGTAAAATGTGTGGGTGCGAGTTTCCCTTGTGTTTCTGTGCGATCTTGGAGTTAGCATATTTAAGTAGGGGGGTGCAGGGGGGCTAGCCCCCCTTCTCATCTGTAGTGTAGGATTATATCTTTGCTTGTGGGTGGACGTTGTGTTAATGTGTGTGTTGTACGTTCGGGATTGTGGAAGGACTTGCTTGCAAGTGATACATTCCTGGTGTAAAGGCCAAGTGTTTTTCTTTGCTATGATGGTGTGCGGACATTGCAATGGATGTTGATGTGTTTTTTACTGTTTCTCGGTCAGGTGAGATTCTGCACGTAGTATTTGGTTTTGGTGTTTGTCTGTGTTGTAGCACGTTACAGTCGTTGGATCTGTGTTTGAGATTTTGGGCAGACTGTATTCTGAGCGTCTGTAATGTGTACTTTCGTGATTGTGGGTTATCTGTCTTGTGGGCTCAGTATTCTGGGCGTCAGAATTGTGGGTTTTCGGTCATATGTAGTGAATCTATAGATACACACACACACATATATATATATATATATATATATATATATATATATATAGATAGATAGATATAGATATTTCTATATATATATATATATAGATATATCTATATATATATATATCTATATATATATATATATATATATATATATAGATATATCTATATATCTATATATATATATATATATATATATATATCTATAGAGAGAGAGAGAGAGAGGTTTCCTGTAAGCTGGTAAGCTAAGAAGAGGATCAAAGACCATTAGGTGCCAAATAGTAACCTCTCGTTCTTCCAGGAGCCAAAAGGAAGGGAGTAGGAGGGTGGGATGCAAGAATGAAGGCGAGATGGACAACTAACATGGAATGTTATGGTAGGTACATAACTTCTTTATATGAAGTTGTCCTATCTCACCTTCATTCTGCACTGATGGGAGAGCGTCTCTAGCACCATTCTTCTTGGGTGGCTCACTGGAGTATATTCTTCAGAACAGTGGACCCAAAGGAGGTCCTGTCCCTGGAGGCCAAATCTGCTTTGTAATGAGTGATAAAGGTACGAGGCCTCGCCCAAGTGGCTGACACACAAACGGTATCTAGCAGTAATTTAGCACAAAATGCAGAAGTGCAGACAGCCCTAGTAGAATGAGCTTTTATTTTGTCTGCAAGCTGTTTATTTACAGACTTATAAAAGTGAATGAAATGAAGTCTGACAGCCACCTTGATGGACTAGTTTTTGCTACAGGCAGACCTTTTTTGCACTCTGAAAATGATACAAAGAGTTGATCCGTTTTTCTGAATCTTTTGTTGTGTAGACAGAAATGCAACTGTCTATGAATATCAAGTTGGTGAAGCATATATTCTGCCTTACTGCCATACTTGGGGGGAAAAAAACTGTTAAGTCTATGGACTGGTTCAAGTTGGAATCTGAACATACTTTTGGCAAAAAGGTTGGGTTTGTTCAGAGTGACATCCTGTCATTGTGGAACAACATATATGGGGGGGTTAATAGATAATTCTTGTAATTCCGAAACCCTCCTAGCTGAGGTGATAGCTACTAGGAAAATTGTCTTCCACGTTAAGAACTTTAAGTCACATGATGATAAAAGTTCAAAAGGGGGGGGGGTGTATTATTCTGGATGGTACAAAATTCAAGTCCATGGTGGTAGTGGGGGCTTAATGGGTGGTCTGAAAAGATTAGTGTCTCTCAGAAAAAGTCTTTGATAGTCTGTGGGACACAATATTTGGTCCTTCATTCCCAAAATGAAAATGAGATTGCTTCTAATTGTACTCAAATAGTAGCTGCAGCTGCTCCCTCAAAAAACGCTTCAAGAAGAACTCTAGGATGGAAGATATAGGTGCTGAATACGGATCAATATGATTCTCTAGTGCCGAGATTGAAAATCTCTTCCATATGATCCCAGATTGAAAATCTCTTCCACATGATGAGATATAATCTTCTGGTAGATGTCTTGTGAGAATAAATCAGGATATGTTGTGCTGTAAATTAAAGTTTATCTTTAGCCTAGCTATACTTGGAATTTGAGCAGCTAAGCTGTCAACTTGAGGGTCTGAAAGGATGGATGGAGAGTCCCCGAAGAATGGATCAGATCTGGTACTGGGTCAGAAACCCAAGGCTCTTCCTGATGATGAGGCCGTAGGATAGGGAACCTAATCTGGCGAGGCTAGTAAGGTGCTATCAGATTTAAGGCCCTTCTCAAAACACTAGCTTTCTGAAGAACTGTGGGTATCAATGGAAATGGGGGGAAAGCGTAGAGGAAACCCAGGGGCCAATCATGTACAACTGCATCCCTTGGTGATTCCCCCGGAGGGGGGAATTAGGGCAAAGTAGCTGCTGCATTTTGTATTCATGAACGTGGCAAAAAGATCGCAGCAAGGATGGCCCCATTTTCAGAAAATCATTTCCACCACTTCTTGTTTCAGGGACCACTAGCGAGGCATTAGAATTGCTCTGCTGAGTTTGTCTACTGTCGCGTTGGATTTCCCCGGGATGTGCGTTGCTATCAGAAAGTGTTGGGATGAATTTGCCCACTGCCATACTCTCAGAGCCTCTCGACAAAAGGGGTAAGATGTCGTTCCTCCTTGTTGTTTACATACCAAACGGACATGTTTGTCTGTCTGGATTGTAATTGTTCCTAATGGAATAGAGTGTTGGAATGCCTGCAACCCCAGAAGCACCGCTCTCATCTCTAGGACACCGATATACAAATGGGGCCTCGTGATCCTGCACGTACTTTGGGCTGTCCTTCCCCAATAATGCCCCCCCACCCTATCTGGGAGTCATCTATGGTCACTGCGGCTAGATGGAATGGGAGAATTAAGGGACAACCTAAGGTCACTTGATCAGAGTGTGGCCACCAACGTAGGTCTCTCCTGCAAGATTCTGTTAGCATTATCTGATACAACATAGGAAGTTCCTGCATGGACCACTGGGTGAATAGGAGCCACTGTAAGATTCTCATATGCATCCGAGCTAGGGGGATTAAACTGATCGCTGCTGCCATCGTACCTAATACTCTGAGGATTGACCTTGCTTGAGTCTTCGTATTTGAGAGAAGGTCTCGAACCTGTGCTCAAAGGGTCTGTATCCTGTCTGGTGGAAGTTTTACCATCATCGTAATAGTGTCTAACTCTGAAAAATAAAAATATGTTGAGATGACAATAAGGCTGACTTTTTGTAGTTTGTTGCAATTCCAAAATGAGCACAGAGATTCAAAGTGGTGTCTCTTGCTTGTGAAAACAGATGCTTGGTGGTGATGGCTAGGAGCCAGTCTAAATATGGAAACACTCAATTCCTGAATGCCTCACATTTGGTGAACACGCTGGGAGCTGTAGTGAGACCAAAGGGCAGAGCTCGGAAAGTACAGTTTTGTACCTACCATAAATGTAGATGTCCGATAGGAATCCATCTGCAGTCCTTACAAATGGGTTGTCCTGTCGTCAGGCAGCCCTTCGGTCAGCCGGATTCCAAAGTCTGGGTCTGGCCTCGGCTGGTGTCGCACTTCACCCGACGTCATAGCTGCAGTTATTCGGGTATAAAGGCATCAGCCGACGCCATTTTCCTCAGTGTTTCTTGCCTCAGATGCCAGGTGCCCTCTTGGAAGGCTAAATTTGGATAAATGCCAATGATTCCAAATAGTAGAGAGCAAACACAAAAAATAAGCATGTATGTACATATATACAAACAAATACACCATAATAGATTCCCCCAGCTTGCTATAAGATGGGCAAATACCCTAGGAGCACCACAGAGGGGAAGGCGGGTGGGTAATCCTGACTGCAGATGCATTCCTATCGGACATCTACATTTATGGTAGGTACAAAACTGTACTATGTCCTTCAAGGATGCATCTGCAGTCCTTACAAATGGGTAGAATACCATAGCCAAACTGGGGGAGGTGGAAAAATAAAGTTATGGTGTAGTCAGGATCCCTTGCAAAACAGCAGTGGCAAAACCTGCTCGGGATCTAGAGTATAAAGGTAAATTATAATGCTTGGCAAATGTATGCACGGAGCTCCAAGTAGCAGCTTCTAAAATGTCCTTGGTAGCCACTCCTCGTAAGAAGGCTGTGGTAGTGGCTGTTGCCCTTGTAGAGTGAGGCCTGATGTTCTCTGGAGTTTTCTTTCCATGGTAGGAGTAACAAAATCTAATGCAATTTCCTATCCACTTGGAGATTGTCTGTTTTGAAATTGCTTTTCCTTCCCTTCCTGTAGCATATGCTACCAGTAGCTGGTCAGTTTTCCTATTGCCCTTGGTCCTGTCCAGGTAGTAGCATAATTGTCTATGTACATCCAAGGTATGCAGCAGTCTTTCTCCCCTGTTCTGTGGGTTAGGGAAGAATGTAGGTAGGTGGATAGCCTGATTTAAAGAAACTCTGGAGACCACCTTAGGCATAAAGGAAGGATTTGTTCTCATGGACACTATCTTGATGGAAGATCAGGAAGGGTTGTATTGCCATTAATGCCTGAAGTTCAGATACCCTTCTTGCTGAAGTGATTGCCAGCAGGAAAGCAGTGTTCCATGATAAGTATTGCAATTCTGCTGTTGCTGCTGGTTCGAAAGGAGGAAGTGCCAATTTTTCTAGCACAAAGTTCAAGTCCCATGCTGGTAATGGTGGTTTCCTATGAGGCTTTACATTTTTAATTCCTCTCAGAAACTGTCTGAGCAGAGGATGTGAGAAGACAGGAGGATCCAAGTCGTATTCTGCTGAAATAGCTGATGCATGAATCTTGATGGAGGAATAGGACAGGCCTGTGTGGAAGAGCTCTGCCAAGTATTCCAGAATGTTGGCTATGTTTACCAGTGACACATCTTCTCCTTTTGCAGTACACCAAATGAGATATCTTTTCCATTTAACTGAATAATTTTTTCTTGTTGAGGGTCTGCGAGCCTCAAGGATAATGTCGTTAACCCTTTGGGATAAAATTGGGTTAATTGGTCTTATGCAATGTTCCAGGCAGTCAGCTGCAGAGTTTTCAGGTTTGGATGCAGATTGTTGTAGTTGTTCTGTGTTAACAGCAAGGGAACCAGGGGTAGTGGCCATATTTGTTCCCGAGACATGCTCCTCAGTAATGGGTACCAATATTGCCTTGGCCAGTCTGGAGCTATCAGAATGATCCCTGGACGGTCCTCTTTGATCTTCAATAGCACCTTGTGCATCAAAGGAAGTGGTGGGAATGCATATGCTGTCAGGTTTTTCCAACTGAAGGATAGGGAGTCCACCTTCCAAGCAAGTGGGTGGCACGTCCTTGTGCAGAATTTCTTTAGTTGGTGATTGCGTGGGGATGCAAATAAGTCTATTTCTGGGAGTCCCCATTTTCTTGTAATGGTTTTGAAGATGTCCGGATGCAGCATCCATTCGTGGGCATCCGTGGTAGTCCTGCTTAATATGTCTGCTAGGATGTTTTCTTTTCCTGGTACAAAAATTGCTTTTAACTGAATGTTGTAGCTCAGGGCCACATTCCAGAGATCCAGTGCCATCCGGCAAAGAGGATACGAATGTGTGCCTCCCTGTTTGTTGATGTACCACATAACTGTGGTGTTGTCTGTCCTTATCATCAATAGACCTTGTTGAAGGAATGGTCTGAATGCCTGAATTGCCAGTTTTACTGCCAGCATTTCCTTTAAATTTATGTGTAGGTGCAGCTGGTGTTGAGACCATAAGCCTTGTATGCACTTGTCCAGCATGTGTGCCCCCCAACCGAGGTCTGAGGCGTCTGTCGTGATGGTTCGGCTTGGTTGAGTACTGTGAAAGGGCAATCCTGTGTTTGATTGACAAGCCTGAGCCTAAGTTGTGCTTGTGTTGAGACCATAAATTCCTTAGGTACCACTGTAGTTTTCTCATATGCAGTCTGGCATGAGGAACTAATATTATGCAGGATGCCATGAAGCCCAAGGCTTGCAGTACTTTTCTTGCTGTCAGATGGTTCTGCTTTGTTGAAGCCAAGAAGTAGAGAGGTAGCTGCTCCTGTTTTTCTACTGTTAGGAATGCCATTTGCCTTGATGTGTCCAACTCTGCACCCAAAAAGGTTATTCTCTGGGATGGTATCAGTCTTGACTTTTTTATATTGACTGTGTATCCCAGGGCTTGTAGCAGATAAATGACCCTTTGTAAATCTTCTGCTAGCTTGCTTTTGTTGTCCGCTTGTATCAGGCAGTCGTCCAGGTAGGGGTAGATTTGGATTCCCTGAAGCCTGCAATGAGCAATTACTGATGCCAGGCATTTCGTGAACACTCTGGGCGCAGTAGATATGCCAAAGGGCAATGCTGAGAATTGATAATGCTCTGATCCTGCAAGAAATCTGAGGTATCTTCTGCAGTTTGGTCGTATGGGGACGTGCAGGTATGCCTCCTTGAGATCTAGAGTCACCAGCCAAGACTCCTTGCCCAGCATGGGAAGAAGCTGCTGTAGGGTCAGCATTTTGAATTTTGGAACAATGAGGAATGTGTTTAAAGCGGACAAGTCGAGAATAGGTCTCCATTTGCTTTCTTTTCTTGGTACCAGGAAGAGTCTGGAGTAAAATCCCTTCCGTTGCTCCATAGATGGTACCTTTTCTACAGCTCTCATCCTTAATAATTGGGATATTTGTTTTAGTGCTTCTGTCTTTTGATTTGGAGGTAGGTTTGGCATTCCTCTCTTCCCTGGTAGAGTATGGAAGTGAAACCTGTAACCTTGGTCTATTATCTGTAAAATCCACTTGTCTCTTGGGATGTAATGCCAGTTTGTTGTAAAAAAGGCTAGCTTCCCGCCTAAGGGTGTTTGCAGTTGTTCCCTGGTAGGCGGTGTCAGAGCCAAGTCACTGTGATTGACCTGTAGTTGTGGTGGTGGCTGTGTCTGTGGCTGTGCCTCGCTGGCTGTTGCCCTGCCACTGACGTCCTCTGTAGGCACCCCTGGATTGGCTTCTGCCTCTTGAACGCCTATTCCTACCTCTCTGAGTTCTGGAGGAGTCTGGAAAGGACCAATTCTTGGAGGGCCAATTCCTGCTAAACCTCGGAGGTTGGACCTGTAAGAAATCTTTCACTGTTTGGACAGATTTTGCCTTCTCTTCCATCTTCTTCAGCACTTGTTTTGCAGGAGAGCCAAACAAATTGATCTTATCCATAGGAGCATCTAATAGTTTTGATTTGACATGGTCTGGTAAGGCCTGTTCTTTTAGCCATGCATGCCTTCTGATGACTGTGCCAGTCATGGCTGATCTAAAGGAAGCCTCCAGTGCATCATAGCCGCATTTTAAGGAATGGTTACTGACTTGTTGAATGTTATGTACCATTTCCTGCACATATATTTTGTCTTCTGTTTCATCTGAGGACACTTTTTTGTTTAACTGGTCTAGCAAAATTCTTGATACTGCATCATGTGAAATTGACAGTTCAAGGCCCTAGCTGAAAGAGTAGCAGAAGTGTAAACTTTTTTACCCCATCTCTCTAAGGATCTGGATTCCCTGTCAGAGGGGAGGGGGTTTTTGGCAGAGGTGGCTGCTACAGCCTTAGGTCCTTGGGAGATAGTCTCTGGATCTGCAAGGGGAGCCTTATACAAGTGGTAATGTGTGTCCGGGACCCTGTAGTATCTATCGGGCTTAACAGGGGCCGGCAGAGAATCAGGAGCAGTACAAGCATCATTAAATGCATCATCTACAACAGAAAGAACTGGAGGTATGGCTAAAGGCCTATGTTGTGGTAAATGCAGAAAAGTTCTAAGCCTTTTTCTGGAATCTGAAAAATCCTGGCCCTGCCACTGAAATTGTTCCCTCATAGCATGCAAGGTTTCCCCAAAAGAAAATTCCTCAGGCGGAGAGGCAGAAGGGATGCACTCTTCACCATCAGAGTCTTCATAAGGGGAGTATGGAGCCTCTGGAGGGTCTGTATCATTTGAGTCAGAGGAATCATCTGTAGACACTGGCTCAGGGGGCTCTGCTTTAGGCCTCTCTGGAGGCGGGTGAGAGGCCCTGTCTGGTTGAGGTTGGGATCCTCGGATTAAAGAAAAGAGATCCTCTGCTAAACTAAGCATTTGTGAACTAGAGCTAGGCCTGTGAGAGGGGGGCTTAGCAGGCACAGATTTAGTAGTTTTAGCTGCTTTAGCCCTGGCAAAGGCCTTAATGGACATGGCTGCAGGTGGCCTAGCAGCTCCACGTGCAGGGGTTGAAATATCCAAGGGAACAGTGTCTGATAGTTCCTGAGAAACTGTAACAGCAGGTGGGACATCAGAAGCCGATTCCACGAGGTTGGAAGAGGCCTCGGCAGAAGGAAAGTTTTCGGCTGAAGGAGGAACCGCTTGCTCGGTTTCAGCCGAAACCGAGACACTGGCGGTTGGCTTAACCGCGGTTTCGGCCGAAACCGCGGACCGCGAGTGTCGGTCCTTTTCCTTGCGTTTTTAGATATTTGCAAATTCGGAGGATCCAACGACATAATATAAGCAAAATCGGAGCCGAAAAACTCCTCAGCAAACTCCGACCGACGTCTAAGCGTCCGCCGGTTAAAAGAAGCACAGGCTAGACAAGCTGCGACGTCGTGGTCTGGGCCTAGACAAGGTAAGCAGTAAGAGTGGAAATCTTTATGAGGTATTTGTTTCCCACAAGTTAAACAGTTATTCACTTTTTCTGACATCGGCTGAGGCAAGAAAGAGTCCCCAACGGGGTACTTAGCTTTTTAGAAGTCTTCGTAGTAGTATTCGGTAGTAGTAATCTCTGGTTCTGACCGACCGGCACTTGCGAACAGCTTCTGCTTCGGGCGCCACGAGGCAAGAAAGACTGAGGAAAATGGCGTCGGCTGATGCCTTTATACCCGAATATCTGCAGCTATGACGTCGGGTGAAGTGCGACACCAGCCGAGGCCAGACCCAGACTTTGGAATCCGGCCGACCGAAGGGCTGCCTGACGACAGGACAACCCATTTGTAAGGACTGCAGATGCATCCTTGAAGGACATCTGGTAATGACTGACTATCAGCCAAAAGCGTAGGTGACTCCTGGATGGCCTGTCCATTTTTATGCGGTACTATGCACCCTGGAGGTCTATAGGAGCACATCCAAGTGTATTTTCTCAGAAAAGGGACTATCGACTGCAGTATAACCATCCATTACCTTGTCTTTTTTTTTTTTGCTCAGTCTGCCGAGATCCAGTACGAGTCTCCAGTCCCATTTTCTTTGAAACTAAAAAGAACCTTGAATAAGTCCCAGATCCTATCTGGTCTGCCGAGACCAGTTGGATGACTTTTAGCAACTTTCTGAACTTCTATGGTTGCTTGTTTTTCTGTGACTGGGTGGAATGTCCGTAATCCTTTTCATTAGTGGTGGTGGCATGAAAAGAGTAGAGAGTAACCTCCGGATTTGATACTTTCTACAAACTTGCCTTTTGTTATTTTTAGCCAGGCGTCTGGGTAAAAAGATAAGCGACCCCCGACTGCCTCCAGAGAGGAACAGATGGCCATTCTTTCAGGACGCCTAAAACGTTTACCAAAAAAAGATTCTTGGTCACCCTGGTTTTGCAGACCCCCTCTGCCGCATGGCCGGTGTCTTCCATTACCTCCTCTGCCCTGGAGAAGGTTCACCATGAGAGTCTTGAAAGGCTCTGGGATTTTCGAAACCACATTTTCCCTCCCTTTTGATCCCTGGGATAGGGTCTAGAAGGTGTGGAAAAACTGACTCAAACGGCAGAGAGTGTCTTTCCTTCCTTTTCATATCTGGTTAGTGTTGCTTTGACTTTAGGCCTGAACAGAGACGAGCCACTGAAGGGGGTGTTAATGAAGGATGACTTGAAGGGTTTCGCAAAGTTACACACGCGCATCCAGGAATGTTTCTTATGGGCAAATTCCTGAACCCACTGACCCACTCGCTCCATCGGCTGCATAAGAGATGAGCCTCATGGACGAGTTAACTACTAAATTGAGGGTGGGAGCTAGGAGGATACTTTATTTCCCACTCCCGTAGCTACAGAACCCTGGAGAGCATCTCCAAGCTCCTTTAGGAGATCTCTCTGTAACCTGGTGAAGTGAATGAGGTAATTCAAGGACCGTGGTGTAAAGGTCGCTGAAGAGAACATGCAATTACATGATCTGTCCATCATTCGCGATTCTTTGTTCGGAGGATAGACAGATGTGGAGGTTTCCGATGACTCCTTTTTGGTGGATGCCACCATCACCATAGCATCTACGGGTACACCTTTTATAGGTTCATAGGTTTATACTAGGCTATCTGCCCTAAGGCATTTATAAGCCTAGCCCAAAGTTTTGTGTCTTACGCCACCCCTTATGTTAAAAAATATTGTGCCCATTAGTTTGTTGTGCCTCTGTCCAGCAGTGACACAGAGATGATTCCCGGGGTAAACCTACGATCTCCCATCCACCGGTCAAGATTTCTCTTGAACAGAGCCAGCGAGGTGCTCTGCCTCACATGGACCGGGATTTTATTCCACAACATAGGGAGTCTCTGAGTGACAAATCTATCCCTCCAGCAGGTCTTATTTATATCCGTGCTAAGGTTTAAGTCGCTTGCTCTAGTGGATCTGGTAGATTTGGATGTTTTGAGGTGGAGCATGTCCATTAATTCCGGGTTGGACATGGCCTTGTATGTCAGGCACAGGTCACCTCTGAGCAGACGGTATGCGACTGAATACAGCTGGAGTTTCTTCAGTCTGGCAGCATGTGACAGATTTTGGAATCCGTTTATCCTTTTGGTGAGGAACTTTTGGGGTCTCTCCAATTGCTGCAGGTGTCGGGCGAGATGCATCCCGAATGGGGCATTGTACTCGATCATTGGTCTGATAAGTGAAGAGTACAGGGGAACAATGACCTCACTTGATCTGGATGTGAATCCCTTCATGATCAGGTGGGCAATGTAGAAGGTCTTTCTAACCACTTTAGCAATGTGAGTGTCAAAAGAAAGGCCACTGTCAACCTGGGTCCCCAAATCCCTGATAACCTCTTCTGTGCTTAGTGGATTGCCACCTATATGGTAGCTTGGGGTTACCTTGTTTTTCTCGAAGGGTATGACTATACATTTTTTGGCATTTAACTTCAGGCCATGGCTCTGGCACCAGCTATCAGTTTCCGTGAGACCCCTCTGAAGGATATCTGTGTCCGATGTACTTTCCACTACGGCGCCCAGTTTGCAGTCATCTGCAAACTTTGTCAGCCATAGTCCTCCTATGTTTGCCTGTACTTCTGAGAAGTAGGTGCCGAACAACAGGGGGCCAAGGACTGAGCCCTGTAGGACACCACTTGTGACCAGCTTGGAGTCTGACATGGTGCCAGCAACTCTAACCCTGTGGGTTCTGTCCTTTAGCAAGTTTGCAACCCATCTTGTGACATATGGGTTTACATTTAAGCTGGTAAGTTTCTCTATAATACCTGAGTGGGGTATTGTGTCGAAAGCTTTGCAAGGTCAAGGTAGGCTGTATGGACTGCCTTTCCCTCATCAATGGCCTTGGTGACCGTTTCGAAGAAGTCGACCAAGTTCAAAAGGCATGATCTGCCCTTGACAAAGCCAAACTGGGTCGGGTCCAATGTCTGCAAGTCCCCTATGTCTTTGTTTATGAGTTCCATTATGATCCTCTCCATAGCTTTGCAGACCAGGCTTGTTAAGCTTATGGGGCGTAATTACCAGGGTCCGTAGAGGCACTGCCTTTGTGGAGTGGGACCACAGTTGCCGTGCGCCACTCCTTGGGCACGATCCTGTGGTAAGGCTAAGATTAAACAGCTGCCTTATGTGCGGGTTTAGTTCCTCATTGAGTTCGTAGCACACAGCGGGGACACCATCCGGTCCCATTGATGCTGTGTTTTAGCTTTAGAGAGAGCAGCTTTTACCTGCGCATTTGAGATGTCTGGGAGGCTACACTCCGCTGGGATAGTTATCTCTCCTTTTGGGGAGAGGGGTGAAGTTTGCACTGAACCTGTCTGCCAGTATGTTGGCAATGTCTGTGGGTTCAGTGATTTTTGTATCATTTTGGACTAATTCTGAGCATATCTGGGAGATTCCACCCAGGTTTCTAACATAGCTGAAGAAGGCCTTATGATTGTCTTTTGAATCTATGGCAATTTTTCTCTCAAAGTTGGCCTTGGATGATTTTATGAGTGCTCGTATTTTTTACTAATAATGATCAAGGGTGTCTTCTTTTATGGATTTTGCTCTATCATGTAACAGCTTTCTCCTCTTATTGTAAAGTTTGTTTATGGCTGGGGTCCACCAGACTGGACGTTTGCCCTTGGTGGAAAGAGTCTTGGTTTTATTAGGGAGTGCCTGATCCATGCAGTCCTGGAGGTGTTCGTAGAAGGCATTTGTAAGGGCTTCCGCAGCTTGGGTTGTGGTTTCCACTGGCTCGGGGGCCTTGAAGGATACCACACCAGTCCTGAGTAGTGTGAAGTTTGCTTTAGAGAAGTTCTTCACTGTGGTCTTTTTTGTTTGGGGTGGGGGCGGGATGTGGATTTCCAGTGAGATTAGTTTATGACCTGATCTCACCAATGAGGGATATACTTCCGGTGTGGAGCATTTTGTCCCCATGTTTGTGATGATGAGATCTAGTATATTTTCTCCTCTTGTGGGAACGGTGACTAGTTGTTCCATGGCATTTGAATTTATGAACTCCAGGAACCTTTGGGCTAAAAAGTTGGGGCTTGAGTAATGTTCCCAGTCTATATTCGGGCAGTTGAAGTCACCCAATATAATGGTGTTTGGAGATATTTATAACCTCCAGTGTCTTCAGGAAGGCTGTGTGGGGTTCCTGAGTTTGAGAGGGTGGCCTGTAGCATGCTACAAATTGTAGAGCAGTTTTGCCTATGGTTAATTGCACCTGGATGGTTTCCGATGCTTCGTGCGTTGCCACCAACCTGGAGGTGTGGGTATCCTTGATGAATATGGATACACCCCCTCCTTTTGTGGTGTGGTCCAGGTTTTGGGGCCGGAACGCATGATACGAGGTAAAACCTGATCGTGCCGGGGTGCTCTCAGGAGCCTTGAACCAGGTTTCAGTTACAGCACAGACATCGATGTTCTCCATACTGAGAAGGGCCTCGAGTGCGTGCATTTTGAGATTTAGACTTCTGGCATTGAGCAGCATTACCCTTAGTTTCTTCCCATTTTTGTTTTC
Organism: Protopterus annectens; assembly: GCF_019279795.1. Taxonomy (NCBI): domain Eukaryota; kingdom Metazoa; phylum Chordata; order Ceratodontiformes; family Protopteridae; genus Protopterus; species Protopterus annectens. Next base: position 912,938,630 of record NC_056727.1, on the reverse strand, counting down.
TAGGGTGGTAGGTTTAGAATTTGAGCCTTGCCTAAAAAAGGCACTATGGGGGTGGCAAGAGCCTTAGCCAATATCCAGAATCCCAGGGGTGACAGGTGCAAGCCGTCCCTTGCGAAGCAGCATGGCTTGTCAAGCATATCACCCCAGGCAGACAGACACTGGATCCCCTTTGAATGACACCAGAAATTAAGCCAATTGTTAAAGCTGATCATCTTGTCTCTATGTTGTGGCATCATTCTTGGTGAAGGAAGGATACTGCTCAGGGTCAGGGTCATACCTGCCTAGGCTACATAATCAGAGAGCTTCTCTATGTCTCTTTTCATGTAGTCCAGGGAGGTACGTCTCAGGTCGTTCACACCAGCATGGACAATGACTGTGTCATATTTGTACTTGCTGTGGAGTGAACCGAGTGCTTGTGTTATGTGGCGGATTCTAGCGCCCAATAGGCAGCTTACTGTGACCCTCTCCTTATTCCGCCTGGTGAGTGGGACGTCAGTGTGTCTGACTATGGAGTCACCTATGACAAGTATGTTTGGTGTTGTATTTGGCCTTAAGGGCTGTGACTGCTTTGCACACTGATTTTGTGGTTTATGTGTTGCCTGTGGTGTGTCATGAGGTGGCAGTTGCTTGGGTGTCTGCTTTGGAGGCCTCTGCTGTTTAGGTAATTTTTGCTCAGAGCCTCCGAGTATGTCTTTGTGTGTTTACGTGTTTGATTCATTGTTGTGATAGCTTTATGTGAGACTGGTTTTGTGGTGTGTGTAGTTGCCTTCTCCTCCTGTCTGGTCTTGCCAGTCCTGAGTTGAGAGAGCTCAGCCTCCAGTTTGGCCAAATAGCTGCATCTCTCGCAAGTATTTGTGTTATGTGGGAGGAGAAGAGGGTTGTCTGTGTACATGAGGCAATTGTAACATTGCCTCAATATTCCCAGATTCACCAACTGGACAGGAGAGGACGCCAGCATCTGGCCCTTCGACATGCTAGAGAAATTAAGAAGTTAGGGGTGTAACTGAATAAGAGAGGACTTAGTAAGGAAGTGGGTACTCCTGGGGGGGGGGGGGTTTCGCTACTGAGGGACTTTGTATAATACAGAAGTGCTAAACCTGAAAAGAAGATGCTTTTAAGACAAGTGCTGAGCTTTTTTTTTTTTTTTGGAGAAAAAAAAAAAAAGCTTTTAGGAACAAGTGCTGCACATTTTAGTTAAGGGATATACTGTTAGATTACCAGTAGAGCAGTTCTAAGGGAAAAATGAAGAACAGACTTTATGGAGCCAGAAAAAGTTTAACCTTGTTAAACCAGCGCAGCCCGATGCTGCTCTAGTGGCAACTCCGCGCTAAAGCGTGCTTGATAGCAGGGGCTGGAAAGAGCCAGGAATTGACCCAAAACGGCCAATAAAACTACAGTTTCAAGTCAGTAACCACTCCCACGGGAGGCAGGGAAGCTGCTCAATGTTTTTCACTGCCACTGATCAACAGAGAGACTTTCCTTTAGCCCAAGCAAAAATGGCCTCACAGAAACTTACAAACAGTTCAAGAACAGCAAGCCTGTAACTGAACTTTTTTAAATCTCAGAAAAGTGGGAAAAAAGCAAGATTGTTTTTTTGTTTTTGTTTTTTCAGAGATGGCAGAGGTACATTGTGAGAATGTGCTGTCATCCGAGGATGTTATGAATTTATTTGGCCTCCTAGGGACAGGTTCCAATGTGTCTGGAGACAACTAATTCCATGAGCTCGTCAAAAGGTGAGACACCCCCAAGTGGCGGAAGGTCAAGACCCAAAAGCCTTCAGGTAAACAAACTCCTTGTCAGAAGCGGTGGTGGACTTCCAGCCGCCTCTCTGCTTAAGGACTTCTAAGATGTCCGCAAGAGTGACATCTTCAGAGGGCGACCATGGGGACCCTTCCAGTTCATCAAGGTCAGTGTTTGATGCGAGTGATTCCTCCGGGGAGTCCAAATGCTTCCTCTTACATAGTCTCTTCTGGGGTACCTCTTCGGATGGGCATTTCAGAGAGATTCTGGAAGAGAGGGGTTCGCCCTCTGGGGCTTCCTGAGGCTTCAGGTCTCTACTCTGCTGTGGGATCAGCTGTGCTGAAACAGATACTGGTGCCTTAGGGAGAAGAATAGGAGGGATCTAACAGAGGATGCCAGTGGGGACAATACTCTCCTCATAACCATGAAAGCCCCTTTCCCATGATCCGAGGAAACCCCGGGTTCTGAGAAATCAGATGATTTCCCTGGACCACAGGGGGGAGGCCCCGAGACAGAGGTAGGAGCCAAACACACATGTCGAGGCCCAAAGAGGCAAGTTCGGGGCCGATAAAAACTCGAACTGTCCTACCCGGACCTGACTGGAGATGGTCTGCACCTAGACACCTCAGACAGCACTGAGGTAGTCAGAGCAGTTGGAAACGAAGATGCTAAAGTAGGTCTTGGCCCAGACAGCTCCACCTCTATCAGTTCCATACTTTCTGGCTCCGAAGCCACAGTTTGGGTCAGAGGAGGAATCGACATAAAAGGGACGGGTCCAGTCAGTTCCAACAAAAATTTGGTCAGTGCCGGTGTCATCAATAGTTTCTGCACCAGATGATCCATAGAGTCTGAAAGGCTCCTGGAGGATCGAGAGGATGGGTCTGGAGATGCCACAGACTGTAGTATTGGCGACCTTAATGTAGGAGAAACCGGCTCCAATGCAGGTGAGTAACTTGCAACACCATCGGCCCAGAAACAGATGGAGTCAAGATGGAAGGCTGAACAAGTTCAACTGATTCTGGCATTTTCGATAGTTCCTTGGATGGATCCAATCCATCAGAAGATGTAGATGATACTCTTTTACAGCCTCTGTCTGATCTTTGAGAGGGATTTTTTTTGGAGGCTTTGTCCTTGCTCTAAAGCTTCTGAAAATGTAGATTTAAAAGTAGGCCTTTGAGGATCAGCTTATTCCTTCTTTCATGAAGGACTCCTGAGCTAAAGAAGTGGCAAACTGAGCAAAACTCATGTAAATGTAGTACCCCCAAACAAACGCAATCGGTGTGTCCATCCGTAATGGATATTGTTTGCGAACACTTGGGGCAACTCTTAAAACTTGAAGGCCTGGCCTCTTTAGGCTGCTTTAACATCCTTAAAGCAATACACTACAACAGACACAAAGAAAAAAGGAACAAACAGCCCTCTAAATAAAACAAGTTATAGAGAGATATCAACAAGAATTTAACACACAATCAATTCCAACCACTCTTTATAGAAAAAGCAGCACGTATAAACCTACTAAGATATAAAAAGGAAAAATACAGCCCTCTAATTAAAAACAGGCTCAACAGCTCTCTAAGCAAAACAAGCTATAATGAGATATCAAGAATTTAACAACACACACTAGCCTTAACAGTAGGCTGACAATAGAAAAATATTTTAAGCAATTACTAAAATTATTTCTAATAACTCAATTTCTACACAAAGTGTGTATATATATATATATATATATATATATATATATATATATATATATATATATACATATACACACACAAACACACACACACATATATATATATATATATATATATATATACACACACACATAAATATATATATATATATATATATATATATATATATATATACACACACACACACACACACACACACACACACACACACACACACACACACACAGAGAGAGAGCACTAACGTACAAAAAAAGGGACAGGAACAAAACACAACACTACATAAGGAAAAAGCACTATAAACACGCATAAATAAAATAATAATCAATATAGTAAGATTATATAAAGAATTTTTAAAGTTGTAAAGTTTTGAAGAAAAAAACAATTCCACTTAGCCAAAGCTAGATGAGATGCCCGATCCATTTCAGCAGCAAACGAGAGCTGGGGAATGTCCTGCAGTATCATAGATAGAGTGAGCCACGAGCTAGCTGAAGACCTCGAGTTTTAGTAAATGGCCGAGTTGGAACAGAGGATTCGTTCCAAACCCATCAGTGCAGAATGGAGGTGAGAGAGGACAACTTTCACATCCAAGTTATTTAAAGAGATTTTTCCTCACAATAAGAAACTGAAGATAAAACATTCCTTAAACTTTCACAGTTTGTCAGAACTTTAAATTATGAGCCTGACTATTTAAAATTCTGCAATTCAAAGTTGCAAAAGTGAACACTTCTGTCACATAACTGTCAATTTTCAATAATCTTCCCATCCCTATTAGAAAGATTACGATTTGAATTAACCAAGTGCTTAGCAGCAGTGGAGTCAAGGCTATAGCTGCTGGCTCAGGTTTGGGAATAAATGTATAAAAATTTAGAAGACTGAGGAACTTTACATACCATCTGCCTTTTTAGGGGCAGCTAGCTGACTATCACGAAAATTGCATACAATAAGACATCTAAAGCAGACAAGAGAGGAACGGAAGTAGGTTCTGGTAACAACTCGCAGTATTTTCTGAGGGACTGAGAAAAGTACAGTTTTGTACCTACCATAAATGTAGATGTCCGAACTGGATAGCATCTGCAGTCATAACAAATGGGTTGTCCTGTCGTCAGGCAGCCCTTCGGTCGGCCAGATTCGGCTGATGTCGCACTTCACCCGACGTCATCTCTGCTGGTCTTCGGGTATAAAGGCATCAGCCGACGCCATTTTCCTCAGTGTTTCTTGCCCCAGATGCCAGTTGCCCTCTTGGAAGGCTAAATTTTGGATAAATGCCAATGTTTCCAAAAAGGTAGAAGGCAAACACAAAAAATAAGCATGTATGTACATATATACAAACAAATACACCATAAGAGACCCCCCCCCCAGCTAGCTATTAGGAGGGTAAATACCCTAGGAGTACCACAGAGGGGAAGGAGGGAGGGTAATCCTGACTGCAGATGCTATCCAGTTCGGACATCTACATTTATGGTAGGTACAAAACTGTACTATGTCCTTCATGGATGCATCTGCAGTCATAACAAATGGGTAGAATACCATAGCCAAACTAGGGAGGAGGAATAAAATTATGGTGTAGTTAGGATCCCTTGCAGTACAGCAGTGGCAAACCCTGCTCGGGATCTAGAGTATAGAGGTAAATTATAATGCTTGGCAAATGTATGCACTGAGGTCCAAGTAGCGCCTCAATAATGTCCTTGGTTGCCACTCCTCGTAAGAAAGCTGTGGTAGTGGCTGTAGCCCTTGTAGAATGAGGTCTTATGTTCTGTGGAATTGGTTTTCCATGGTAGGAGTAACAGAATCTTATGCAATTTCCTATCCATTTGGAGATTGTCTGTTTGGAAATTGCTTTTCCTTCCCTTCCTGTTGCATAGGCTACAAAAAGCTGGTCAGTTTTTCTGTTACTTTTGGTTCTGTCCAGGTAGTAGCGTAACTGTCTATGTACATCCAAGGTATGCAGCATTCTTTCCCTCTGTTTTGTGGATTGGGAAAGAAGGTAGGTAGGTGGATTGCCTGGTTTAAAGACACTCTGGATACCACCTTAGGCATAAATGTAGGATTGGTTCTCATGGACACCCTATCTTGATGGAAGATTAGGAAGGGTTGCACTGCCATTAAGGCCTGTAGTTCGAAACCCTCCTTGCTGAGGTAATAGCCAGTAGGAAAGCAGTTTTCCATGACAGGTGTTGTAGATCTGCTGTTGCTGCTGGTTCAAACGGAGGGAGTGTCAACTTTTCTAGCACAAAGTTCAAGTCCCATGCTGGTAATGGTGGTTTCCTAGGAGGTTTTACATTCTTGATCCCTCTGAGGAACTGCCTGAGTAGAGGATGTGAGAAGACAGGTGGATCAAAGCTGTATTCTGCTGAAATAGCTGATGCTTGTATCTTGATGGAGGAATAGGACAGGTCTGTATGTAGAAGCTCTGCCAAGTACTCCAGAATGTTAGCAATATCTATGTTCGACACATCTTTTCCTCTTTCAGTACTCCAAATGACAAACCTTTTCCATTTTCCTGCATAGTTCCTTCTTGTTGAAGGTCTGCGGGCTTCAAGGATAATGTCTTTAACCCTTTGGGAAAGGTCTGGGTTAGTTGCTGCTATGTGATGTTCCAGGCAGTCAGTTGCAAGGTTTTTAGGTTTGGATGCATGATGTTGTAGTTGTTCTGAGTTAACATCAAAGGCATCAGGGTATTGACCACATTTTCTCCCGAGACATGCTCCTCAGCAATGGGTACCAGTGTTGTCTTGGCCAGTTCGGAGCTATCAGGATTATCCTTGGACGTTCCTCTTTGATTTTCAGTAGTACCTTGTGCATCAAGGGAAGAGGTGGAAATGCATATGCTGTCAGGCCTTTCCAGCTGAAGGATAGAGAGTCCACCTTCCATGCAAGTGGGTGGAATGTCCTTGTGCAGAATTTTTTGAGCTGGTGATTGAGTGGGGAAGCGAATAGATCTATTTGTTGCGTTCCCCATCTCTTTGTGATGGCCTTGAAGATGTCCGGGTGTAGCATCCGTTCGTGAGCATCCGAGGTGGTTCTGCTTAAAATGTCTGCTAGGGTGTTCTCTTTTCCCGGTACAAATATTGCCTGTAACTGGATGTTGTAGCTGAGAGCCAGATTCCAAAGGTCCAAAGTCATTCTGCATAGGGGGTATGAATGAGTGCCTCCCTGTTTGTTGATGTACCACATGACTGTGGTGTTGTCTGTCCTTATCATCAAATGGCCTTCTTTGAGGAATGGTCTGAATGTTTGGATTGCCAGTTTTACTGCCAGCATTTCTTTTTGGTTTATGTGCAGGTGCAGCTGGTCTTGAGTCCACAATCCTTGTACGCATTTGTCCAGCATGTGCGCCCCCCATCCTAGGTCTGAGGCGTCCGTTGTGATGGTTTGGCTTGCTCGAAAGTTGTGGAAGGGTAAGCCTGGGTTTGACTGGCATGCTTGAGCCCACCATAGGAAGCTGTGCCTGTGTTGAGACCATAAATTCTTTAGGTACCACTGTAGCTTTCTCATATGCAGTCTGGCATGTGGGACCAAGATTATGCATGATGCCATGAAGCCCAAGGCCTGCAGAACTTTTCTTGCTGTTAGTTTGTTTTGCTTTGTTAATGCCAAGAAGTAAAGAGGGAGCTCTTTTTGTTTTTCTGCAGTTAGGAATGCCATTTGTTTTACTGTGTCCAATTCCGCGCCCAAGAATGTTCTTGTTTGGGATGGTATCAGCCTTGACTTTTGTAAATTGACTGTGTATCCCAGGGCTTGTAGCAAGTAAATGACCCTTTGTAAATCTGTTGTCAGCTTGCTTTTGTTGTCCGCTTGTAACAGGCAGTCGTCCAGGTATGGATAAATTTGGATTCCTTGTACTCTGCAGTGAGCGATTACTGATGCCAGGCATTTTGTGAATACTCTGGGAGCAGTAGATAAGCCAAAGGGCAATGCTGAGAATTGATAATGCTCTGATCCTGCAAGAAATCGGAGGTATCTTCTGCAATTTGGTCGAATGGGGACGTGCAGGTATGCCTCCTTGAGATCTAGAGTTACCAGCCAACACTCCTTGCCCAGCATGGGAAGAAGTTGCTGTAGGGTCAGCATTTTGAATTTCGGGACAATGATGCATGTGTTTAAGATGGACAGGTCGAGAATAGGTCTCCAGCTTTTCTCTTTTCTTGGCACTAGGAAGAGTCTGGAGTAGAATCCTTTGCCCTGTTCTGTTATTGGTACTCTTTCCACAGCTCTCATCTTTGTTAATTCCGCTATCTGCTGCAGAGCTTCTATTTTTTGATTTGGAGGCAAGTTTGGCATTCCTCTTTTTACTGGTAAGGTGTGGAAGTGGAACCGGCAGCCTTGGTCTATGGTTTGCAAAATCCACTTGTCTTTTGTGATATAGTGCCAATTTTTCGAAAATAAGGCTAACTTTCCGCCTAATGGTGCTGCTGTTTGCTCCCTGGTAGGCGGAGTCAGAGCCAAGTCACTGTGATTGTCCTGTTGCAGTGGCAGTGGTTGTGTCTGTGCCTCGGTTATTGCCTTGCCACTGTCGTCCTCTGTAGGCACCTCCTCTGGATTGATTTCTGCCTCTAGAGCGTCTATTCCTGCCCCTTTGGGGTCTTGTGGAGTCAGAAGAAATATGTAAGAAATATTTAACTGTTTGTACAGATTTTGCCTTTTCTTCCATTTTCTTCATTACCTGCTGGGCAGGTTCCCCAAATAGACTGGCCTTATCCATAGGAGCATCTAATAGCTTTGCTTTAACATGATCCGGTAAGACCTGTTCTTTCAACCATGCATGCCTTCTTATCACTGTGCCAGTCATGGCTGATCTAAATGAAGCCTCCAGTGCATCATAGCCACATTTTAAGGAATGGTTACTAACCTGTTGGATGTTATTCATCATTTCTAATACATATTTCTTATCTAAAGATTCATCAGAGGACAGTTTTTCAGTTAACTGATCAAGCATAAACTCTTGGTATTGGATCATGTGAAACTGACAGTTTAAAGCTCTAGCTGAGAGAGTAGCAGAGGTGTAAACTTTTTCCCCATCTCTAAGGACCTGGATTCCCTTTCAGAGGGAATAGGGTTTTTTGCTGTGGTCGAGGCTACTGCCTTAGGCCCCTGGGATATAGTTTCGGGGTCTGCAAGTGGGGCCTTGTATAGGTGGTGATGACTGTCTGGCACCCTGTAAAAATCTATCTGGTTTGGCAGGGGCTGGAGGTAAAGAATCAGGTGCAGTGCAGACATCATTAAATGCATCGTCCACAACAGGCAGAACAGGAGGTATAGCTAAAGGCCTATGTTGTGGTAAGTGCAGAAAAGTCCTAAGCCTTTTTCTTGAATCTGAGAAATCTTGTCCCTGCCATTGGAAGTGTTCTCTCAATGCATGTAAGGTTTCGCCAAAGGAAAATTCCTCTGGTGGAGAGGCAGCTGGAATGGATTCTTCAGCATCGGAATCTTCATAAGTGGAAAAAGGAGCCTCTGGCTGGACTGAAATGTCTGAGTCATCCGCAGAATCATCAGAGGACACTGGCTCGGGGGGCTCTGTTCTAGGTCTCTTTTCTGGGGGCTGAGAGGCCCTGTCTGGGTGAGATTGGGATCCCCTAATTAAGGATATTAAATCTTCTGCCAGAGTAAGCATTTGAGAACTAGAAGTGGGCCTGTGTGAGGGGGGTTTAACAGGCACTGATTTAGCAGATTTGGCTGCTTTAGCCCTGGCAAAGGCCTTAATAGACATGGCTGCAGGAGGCCTAGCAGCACCACGTGCTGGGGTAGAGACATCCAAAGGGATGGTGTCTGATAAATCACTAGGAACCACAGTTGTAGGCAAAATTTCTGAGGCCGATTCAGGTAAGGTAGCAGGAGCCTCAGTAGTAGTCATGGATTCGCTGAATATTGACCAGTTTTCGGTTTCGCCGAAACCGAGACACTCGCTTGCTTAACCGTGGTTTCGCCGAAACCCGGACCGAGTGTCGGTCTTTTTCTTTGTGTTTTTACAATTTGGGTAGGCGGAGGGTCCCACGGCATAAAGTATGCAAAAACTGAGCCGAAAAGATGTTCAGCAAACTCCGACCGGCGCCTAAGCGTCGGTTGAAGGAAGCACAGGCGAACAGGCTGCTACGCCGTGGTCTGGGCCTAAGCAAGGCAAACAGTAAGAGTGGAAATCTTTATGAGGTATTTGTTTCCCACAAGTTAAACAGTTATTGACTTTTTCTGACATCGGCTGAGGCAAGAAAGAGTCCCCAACGGGTACTTAGCTTTTAGAAGTCTTCGAAGTAGTATTCGGTAGTAGTAATCTCTGGATCTGACCGACCGGCACTTGCGAACAGCTTCTGCTTCGGGCGCCACGCGGCAAGAAAGACTGAGGAAAATGGCGTCGGCTGATGCCTTTATACCCGAAGACCAGCAGAGATGACGTCGGGTGAAGTGCGACATCAGCCGAAGCCGGACCCAGACTTTGGAATCCGGCCGACCGAAGGGCTGCCTGACGACAGGACAACCCATTTGTTATGACTGCAGATGCATCTATGAAGGACATCTTCAGTGTTCTCCCACTGAAAACACTGGAACATTCTAATAATCTCAGAGAAAGATACCCAACAAGGGGAATCTGAAAAGTACAGCTGTGTACACTTACCATAAATGTAGATGTTTGAATGTACTCACTGTTGCAGTCATCACATTTGGGTTATCCCTGCCAGGGCAGCCCTTGGCCAGCCCGAATACTAGAGACTTATTTCTGCATTGATTGTTATCGCTTGAGGACTGACGTCAGGTCGTCAGTGGTATAAAGTAAGGCAGTCAATGCCATTACATCAGTTTTTCTTGCCCTGTCAGGAGCCTGCCAAGTGGGAGCCAGGTTAAGGTGGAAGAACCCCACCAGTAGAAAGTAAATACCAAAATATTCCTTGTTAGTAGAGAGAGAGAGAAAAATAGGGGAATGGAGGGAGGGGAAACCAGGACTGTAAAGTACAGTTTTGTACCTACCATAAATGTAGATGTTCGAGTGCTAATACAGCTGCAGTCATAACAGATGGGTTCTCCTGCCGTCAGGCGGGTCCTCGGTCGGCCGAATTCCAAAGTCTAGGTCCGGAGTTGGTTGTCGTCGCTTCTTCCCTGACGTCAGTGCGACAGGGGTATAAAAGAACCAGCCGACGCCATGTTCTTCAGTTTTTCTTGCCCCAGATGTCAAGTGCCCCAAAAGGAAGGCAATACATAAAATTATGAAGTAAAGCAATGAAATATAATCAAAAAACAGTAGTTGCAAGCAAATACACCATAAAAGAATACCCCTAGAGGGGAAGGAGGGAGGGAACCTGGACTGCAGCTGTATTAGCACTCGAACATCTACATTTATGGTAGGTACAAAACTGTACTATGTTCATCATGCATACAGCTGCAGTCATAACAGATGGGTAGAATCCCAAAGCTAAGAAAGGGGTGGTAGGCTCTAGGTGGAACTAGGAGGAGCCAAAATGCCCTGCAAGACTGCAATGGCAAAGCCTGCTCTAGATTTGGAGTATAATGGTAGGTTGTAGTGTTTGGAGAAGGTATGCATAGAACTCCAAGTGGCTGCTTCCAAGATATCCTTGGTAGGAACTCCTCTGAGGAAGGCTGCAGAGGTGGCTGTGGCCCTGGTGGAATGAGTTCTAATGCCTGTAGGAACAGTTTTGCCATGAAAGGAATAGCAAAAGCGTATGCAGTGGGCTATCCATTTTGAGATTGTCTGCTTGGAAATTGGCTTTCCTGGAGCTCCTACCGCATAGGCCACAAAGAGCTGTTCTGATTTTCTGAAAGGCTTTGTTCTGTCCAAATAATAACGCAGTTGCCTGTGGATGTCCAAGGAATGTAGTAATCTCTCCCCTTTGTTTTGAGGATTGGGATAAAAAGTAGGTAAATGTATGGCCTGATTTAAAGCTACCCTGGATACCACTTTCGGCATAAAGGAAGGGTTGGTTCAGAATGAAACTCTGTCCTGATGGAAGATGATAAAAGGCTGGACAGCCATGAGGGCCTGTAGTTCTGAAACTCTACGAGCTGAAGTGATAGCCAGAAGGAAAGCTGTTTTCCAGGACAAATATTGCAAATCTGATGAAGCAGCTGGCTCAAAAGGAGGCAAAGTCAGTTTTTCCAGAATGAAATTTAGATCCCAAGCAGGTATTGGTTGTTTCCTTGGAGGTCTTAAATTCTTAGCCCCTCTGAGGAACTGTCTTAAAAGAGGGTGAGAGAATAAAGGAGGATCAGTGTTGTATTCTGCAGAAATGGCTGAGGCATGGATTTTGATGGAGGAGAACGAAAATCCACTGCTTAGTAGTTCAGCCAAATATTGTAGTATTTGAGGTAAATTCAGTTTTCCAGGGTTCTGGCCCTTTTTCTCACTCCAGACACAAACATTTCCATTTTGCGGAGTAAGCTTTTCTAGTTGATGGCCTTCTGGCCTCCAAAATGACATCCTGCACCTCCTTGGAGAGTAGGGCCTGCTGTGATGCTAAGGAATCTTCCATGCGGCTAGATGGAGTGTTTTTAGCTGACTGTGAAGAGTTTTGAAGCTGTGCTGAGTCAGAAGAGGCATTAGAGGCAGGGTCCATGGAGGGGAATGAATCAGGCTCCTCAGGAGTGGGTACCAGTGTTGCCTTGGCCAGTCCGGAGAAATGAGGATCATCTTTGGTCTGTCTGCTCTGGTCTTCAATAGGACTTTGGACAGCAGAGGAAGAGGCGGGAAAGCATAAACTGTCATTGATGTCCAGCTAAAAGAGAGAGCGTCCACTCTCCAGGCCTTTGGGTGGAAGGTCCTCGAGCAGAATTTTGTCAATTGAGGATTTTTGTGGGAGGCAAAGAGATCTATGTCTGGCCTTCCCCATTCCTGGATTATTTCTGTTAAAACTTTTGGATGCACCATCCATTCGTGTGGATCTGTCATATTCCTGCTTAGGTTGTCTGCCAGCGTGTTTTCCTTGCCTGGCAAGTACTGTGCTTGTAGTTCCATTTGTAAGTCCATGGCCATGTTCCAAAGTGATATGGCCAGTCTGCATAGGGATAGGAATGTGTTCCTCCTGCTTGTTTATGTACCACATAACTGTGGTGTTGTCCGTTCTTATCAATAGTTGACCTGGTTGTAGAAGGTCCTTGAAAGCTATAATAGCATTTATTACTGCTAGCATTTCTTTTTGATTGATGTGAAGATGCTTTTCTTTTTGGGACCATTTGCCCTGAATGCACTGGTCTGTCATGTGCGCCCCCCAGGCGTAGTCCGAGGCGTCTGTTGTGATGACTTGTTTTGCTTGAGGCTTGCTGAATGGAAGACCCGTGTTTGCTTGACATGCTTGAGCCCACCACAGAAATTCCTTTTGCAGACATGGAAGTAGTGGTATTATTGTTTCCAAACTGTGGCTGTGTTGAGACCATATGTTTTTTAGGTACCATTGTAGTTTTCTCATATGCAGCTTTGCACATGGGATTAGCAAGATGCAAGATGCCAAGAATCCCAGAGCCTGCAGGATTTTCCTTGCAGTCAGCAAGGCACAATTTGCCATTGTTTTGAAATATTGAATTAGTTGCCCCTGCTTCTCTGGCGTGAGGTAGGCCATCTGGGTGCTTGTGTCCAAATTGGAACCCAGGAAAATTATATTTTGAGAGGGGATTAGCCTTGATTTCTCTTTGTTGACTGTGTATCCCAGAGAGTTTAATAACATTATTACATAAGCCAGATGTTTCAGAAGAATGTGCTTGCTGTCCGCTTGGATCAGGCAGTCGTCCAAATAAGGGTATATTTGTATCCCTTGAAGTCTGCAGTAGGCAATTACTGATGCCAGGCATTTCGTGAATACTCGGGGCGCAGTAGATAAGCCAAAGGGCAATGCAGAGAATTGATAATGGGTTGAACCTGTAAGAAATCTGAGGTATCTTCTGCAATTTTGTCTGATTGGGACATGCAGGTATGCCTCCTTGAGGTCCAATGTTACCAGCCAAGACTCCTTGCCCAGCATGGGAAGAAGTTGCTGTAGAGTGAGCATCTTGAATTTTGGTACGATTAGGAATGCGTTTAGGATGGAAAGGTCCAAAATAGGTCTCCAATCTTTACCCTTCTTTGGCACCAGAAATAGCCTGGAATAAAAACCTTGACCTTGTTCGTGTGTAGGTACCTCTTGAATAGCTTTCATGTTTATAAGATATGAAATTTGCTTTTGTGCCTCTGCCCTTTGATTGTGTGGCAGCTTTGGCATGCCTCTCATTTTTGGAAGGGTATGAAAGTTGAATTTGTAGCCTCTGTTTATAATGCCCAGGATCCATTTGTCCTTTGTGACAACATGCCAATTTTTTGAGAATAGTGCCAGCTTTCCTCCTAAGGGGGCTGCCATTTGAGACCTGGTTGGCCTGCAAAGGGGAAAGTCATTGGGTTTGCTTTCTGAAAGATTGTGAGTTGTCCTCACCACCTCTTTGTGTAGGAGCTTGCCATTGTCTGCCTCTGCACGATCCTTGTGGTTGTCCTCTGCCCCTCGGGTGCCTGTATCTGCCTCTTTGGGGTCTGTCCGTGGCAGGAAAGGACCAGTTTTTGGAAGGCCAATTTCTACTAAAATGTGGTGGTTGAACCTGCAGAAATTCTTTCACAGTTTGCATTGATTTAGCTTTTTCCTCCATTTTTCGTAATACTTCCTCAGCATTTGCCCCAAATAGTACATCCTTTTGAAGAGGGCTCTAGTAATTTAGCTTTGACATGATCAGGCAAGGTTTGTTCCTTGAGCCAAGCATGCCTGCGTATGACTGAGCCTGTAACAGCAGCTCTACATGAGGCCTCTACAGCATCAAAACCACATTGTAAGGTATGTTTACCCACTTGTTCTGCACTATGCATCAAATCCTGCAACTCCTTCAAGTCTGGTTGTTCAGGTTGTGACATTTTACTTTTCAATTGAGATAACAGAAACTGTTGGTATTTTAGCATATGAAACTGACAGTTTAAGGCCCTCATGGTTAAAGTAGCCGAGGTATAAACCGTTTTTCCCCACCTTTCTAAGGATCTGGAATCTCTCTTGGAAGGCAATGGATTTTTGGCAATGGAAGCCTTAACTCCCTTGGGTCCCTGTGAGATGGTTTCTGGATCAGCAGCATGGCTTTTGTAAAGAAATTGGTGTGAGTCAGGAACCCTGTAGTACCTGTCAGGCTTAACTGGAGCTGGAGGTAGAGAGTCCGGGTTAAGGCAGGCCTCCGAGTAAACATCATCTAGGATGTCCAAGACAGGAGGTATAGCCAGAGGCCTGTGCTGGGGTAAAAAAAAAATTCCCTGAGCCTTTTCTTGGAATCTGAATAATCCTGGCCTTCCCAGTGGAAGTGTTCCCTTAAAGTATGCAAAGTTTCCCCAAATGAGAAATCCTCAGGGGGGGGATACAGAAGGAATAGACTCCTCTGCATCAGAGTCTTCAAAAGGGGAGTAAGCCTGTTCCTGATCAGAGTGTTCTGAAATAATGGATCCCTGATCAGAGGGGGAGTCTTCCTCCACTCTGGGCCTTTTGTCCGGAGGTGGCTGGGAACCTCTGATTAGAGTAATTAAATCCTCAGCCATTTTAAGCATCTGTCTCTTAAGCATGGGGCCTGGAGATGGGCCCTGTGTAACTGGTCTCTTAGGGTGCATGGATGCTTTAGACTTGGTGAAAGCCTTGATGGAGAAAGAGGAAGGTCTGAAGACACCTTGAGTGGAGGTGGACCTGTCCACATTCTGTGTTTCAACGCCAAGAGTGGCTTCGGTATCTGTAGTCGGGGTGTGGGCCGAGGAGCCTGCGACCTCGGGTACAGGGGACACCGCCAAAGATGTGTCGTCGGTAGTCAGGGGCTGCGTAGGCGCCTCACTGAGAACCGGACCACGTGTAGTCGGCTTTGGCGTGGTGTCGGTAGAGGCCGTGGACAGAGTGTCGGTCCTTGTCTTTGCGTTTTTTTTTAGACAAAAAGTACAGTTTTGTACCTACCATAAATGTAGATGTCCGAGAGGTATGCATCTGCAGTCCTAACAAATGGGTTGTCCTGGCCTCAGGCAGCCCTTCGGTCGGCCGAATTCCAAAGTCTGGGTCTGGCCTCGGCTGGTGTCGCACTTCACCCGACGTCATAGCTGCAGTTCTTCGGGTATAAAGGCATCAGCCGACGCCATTTTCCTCAGTGTTTCTTGCCCCAGATGCCCTCTAGGAAGGCTAAATTTGGATAAATGCAAATGTTTCCAAACAGAGAGCAAATAGAAATAAACATGTATGTACATATATACAAACAAATACACCATAATAGATTCCCCCAGCTAGCTACAAGATGGGCAAATACCCTAGGAGTACCACAGAGGGGAAGGAGGGTGGGTAATCCTGACTGCAGATGCATACCTCTCGGACATCTACATTTATGGTAGGTACAAAACTGTACTATGTCCTTCAAGGATGCATCTGCAGTCCTAACAAATGGGTAGAATACCATAGCCAAACTGGGGGAGGAGGCCCTATCAAGATTATGGTGTAGTTACGATCCCTTGCAACACAGCAGTGGCAAAGCCTGCTCGGGATCTGGAGTATAAGGGTAGATTATAATGCTTGGCAAATGTATGCACGGAGCTCCAAGTAGCAGCCTCTAAAATGTCTTTTGTAGCCACTCCTCGTAAAAAAGCTGCAGTAGTGGCTGTAGCCCTTGTGGAGTGAGGTCTTATATTTTCTGGAGTTGCCTTTCCATGAGAAGAATAACAAAATCTAATGCAATTTCCTATCCATTTAGAGATTGTCTGTTTTGAAATTGCTTTTCCTTCCATTCCTGTGGCATATGCTACCAGAAGCTGGTCAGTTTTTCTATTGTTCTTGGTTCTGTCCAGGTAGTAGCACAATTGCCTATGCACATCCAAGGTATGCAGCAGTCTTTCTCCCCTGTTCTGTGGGTTGGGGAAGAATGTAGGTAGGTGGATTGCTTGGTTTAAAGATACCCTGGAGACCACCTTTGGCATAAAGGTAGGATTAGTTCTCATGGACACTCTATCCTGGTGGAAGATAAGGAAGGGTTGCACTGCCATTAATGCCTGTAGTTCAGAAACCCTTCTTGCTGAAGTGATTGCAAGCAGGAAAGCAGTTTTCCATGATAAGTACTGTAATTCTGCTGTTGCTGCTGGTTCAAATGGGGGAAGTGTCAACTTTTCTAGCACAAAGTTCAAGTCCCATGTAGGCAATGGTGGCTTCCTTGGTGGCTTTACATTTTTGATTCCTCTCAGAAACTGCCTGAGTAGAGGATGAGAGAAGACTGGAGGATCCATGTTGTATTCTGCTGAAATAGGTGACGCATGAATCTTAATGGAAGAGTAAGACAGGCCATTGTGGAAAAGCTCTGCTAAGTATTCCAGGATGTTAGCTATGTTTACCAGTGCTACATTTTGCCCTTTTGCTGCACTCCAAAAGAGAAATCTTTTCCATTTTGCTGAGTAAGTTTTTCTTGTTGAGGGTCTGCAAGCTTCCAAGATAATGTCTTTAACCCTTTGAGATAAATCTGGGTTATTTTGTCTTATGCAATGCTCCAAGCAGCTAGCTGCAGTGTTTTCAGGTTCGGATGCAGGGTTTTGAAGTTGTTCTGTGTTAGCAGTAAAGGAACCAGGGGTAGAGGTCATGCGAGTTCCCGAGACATACTCCTCAGTAGTGGGTACCAGTGCTGTCTCGGCCAGTCTGGAGCTATCAGGATGATCCTTGGGTGGTCTTCTTTGATCTTCAATAGCACCTTGTACATCAAAGCAAGAGGTGGGAATGCATATGCTGTCAGGTTCTTCCAACTGAAAGATAGGGTGTCCACCTTCCAAGCAAGTGGGTGGTATGTCCTTGTGCAGAATTTTTTCAATTGGTGATTGTGTGGGGATGCGAATAAGTCTATTTCTGGTAGTCCCCATTTCCTTGTGATGGATTTGAAGATGTCTGGATGCAGCATCCATTCGTGGGCATCCGTGGTAGTCCTGCTTAAGATGTCTGCTAGTATGTTTTCTTTTCCTGGCACAAATATTGCCTTGAGCTGTATGTTTAGGCTTAGGGCCACATTCCAGAGATCCATTGCCATCCGGCATAGAGGATATGAATGTGTGCCTCCCTGTTTGTTGATATACCACATAACTGTGGTGTTGTCCGTCCTTATCAGCAAGTGCCCCTGTTGGAGAAACGGTCTGAATGCTTGAATTGCCAGTTTTACTGCCAGCATCTCTTTTTGGTTTGTGTGTAGGTTTAGCTGGTCTTGAGTCCATAAGCCTTGTATGCACTTGTCCAGCATGTGTGCGCCCCAACCGAGGTCCGAGGCGTCTGTGGTGATAGTCTGCTTGGTTGAGGGCTGTGGAAGGGCAGTCCTTTGTTCAATTGACAGGCCTGAGCCCACCATCGGAATTCTTGCTTCAGGCATGGAATTATTGGAATTTGGGTTTCTAGGCTGTGCTTGTGCTGAGACCATAAATTCCTGAGGTACCATTGCAACTTCCTCATATGCAGTCTGGCATGTGGGATCAATATTATGCAGGATGCCATGTAACCCAGGGCTTGCAGGACTTTCCTTGCTGTGAGCTGGTTCTGCGTTGTTAATGCCATGAAGTAGAGTGGAAGGTGCTTTTGTTTTTCTGCTGTGAGGGATGCCATTTGATTTGATGTGTCCAGTTCTGCACCCAAGAAGGTTATCCTTTGGGATGGCAACAGCCTTGACTTTTTTATATTGACTGTGTATCCCAAGGCTTGCAGTAGATGAATGACCCTTTTCAAGACTTTTGTTAATTTGTTTTTGTTGTCCGCTTGTAACAGGCAATCGTCCAGGTAAGGGTAAATTTGAATTCCCTGAAGCCTGCAATGAGCAATTACTGATGCCAGGCATTTCGTGAATACTCTGGGCGCAGTAGATAAGCCAAAAGGCAATGCTGAGAATTGATAATGCTCTGATCCTGCAAGAAATCTGAGGTATCTACTGCAATTTGGTCGTATGGGGACGTGCAGGTATGCCTCCTTGAGATCTAGAGTTACCAGCCAAGACTCCTTGCCCAGCATGGGAAGAAGCTGCTGTAGAGTCAGCATTTTGAATTTTGGGACAATGAGGTATGTGTTCAGAGCGGACAGGTCTAGAAAAGGTCTCCATTGATTTTCCTTCCTTGGCACCAGGAAAAGTCTGGAGTAAAATCCTTGCCCTTGTTCCATAGATGGTACCTTTTCTATAGCTCTCATCCTTTTTAAGTTGTCTATTTGTTCTAGAGCGTTTGCCTTTTGATTTGGAGGTAGGTTTGGCATTCCTCTCTTCCTTGGTAGAGTATGGAAGTGAAACCTGTAACCTTTGTCTATTGTCTGTAAAATCCATTTGTCTCCTGTAATGCAATGCCAGTTTACTGAAAATAAGGCTAGCTTTCCGCCTAAGGGTGCTTCTAGTTGTTCCCTGGTAGGCGGCTTCAGAGCCAAGTCACTGTGATTGTCCTGTGGAAGTGGTAGTGGCTGGGTCTGCAGCAGTACTTCGCTGGTTGTTAGGCTGCCACTGACGTCCCCTGTAGGCACCTCTGGATTGACCTCTGCCTCTCGTGCGCCTATTCCTGCCTCTCTGTGCTCTGTTGGTGTCTGGAAAGGACCAACTCTTGGAAGGCCAGTTCCTACTAAACCTTGGAGGCTGGACCTGTAAGAAATCCTTGACTGTCTGGACAGATTTTGCTTTCTCTTCCAACCTTCTTCAGCACTTGCTGTGCAGGAGAACCAAACAAATTGTGTTTATCCATGGGAGCATCTAGGAGCTTTGATTTTACATGGTCTGGTAAGGACTGTTCTTTTAACCATGCATGCCTTCTGATCACTGTACCAGTCATAGCTGATCTAAAGGAGGCTTCCAGTGCATCATAGCCACATTTTAAGGAATGATTACTGACCTGCTGTATGTTATGTACCATTTCCTGAAGTGACTTCCTGTCTAAAGGTTCAGGTGAGGACAGCTTTTTAGATAACTGATCTAACATAAATTCCTGATACTGAATCATGTGGAATTGACAGTTTAAGGCCCTAGCCGAAAGAGTAGCAGAAGTATAAACTTTTTTACCCCATCTCTCCAAGGCCCTAGATTCCCTTTCAGAGGGGAGTGGGTTTTTGGCAGAGGTAGCTGCTACAGCCTTGGGTCCCTGTGAAATAGTTTCAGGATCTGCAAAAGGAGCCTTATACAAATGATTGTGTGTGTCCGGAACCCTGTAGTATCTGTCGGGCTTAGCAGGGGCCGGAGGGAGTGAATCAGGAGCAGTACAAGCATCATTAAATGCATCATCCACAACTGTAAGTACTGGAGGAATGGCTAAAGGCCTATGCTGTGGCAAATGCAAAAAAGTCCTAAGCCTTTTCCTAGAGTCTGAGAAATCCTGGCCCTGCCATTGAAATTGTTCCCTCATAGCATGCAAGGTTTCCCCAAAGAAAATTCCTCAGGAGGGAGGCAGAAGGAATGGAGTCCTCTGCATCAGAGTCCTCATATGGAGAATAAGGGCCCTCAGGGGTTTGTATTTTCTGATTCATCTGAGGAGTAATCAGTAGAAACTGGCTCAGGGGTTCTGCTCTAGGTCTCTTCTCTGGAGGGTTGAGAGGCCCTATCAGGGTGAGACTGGGATCCCCTGATCAAAGAAATGAGATCCTCTGCTAGACTAAGCATTTGAGTACTAGAGCTAGGCCTGTGAGAGGGGGCTTTAGTAGGCACGCCTTGAAGATTTAGCTGCTTTAGCCCTGGCAAAAGCCTTAATTGACATGGATGCAGGGGGCCTAGCAGCTCCACGTGCAGGAGTAGATACATCTAGGGGAATAGTATCTGATAAATCCTGAGAAACTGTAAGAGCAGGTGGAATTTCAGTGGCAGTTTCAGCCATGCTGGGAGAGGCCTCGGTAGTAGGAGGCATGCTTTCGGCCGAAGGAAGAACCGCAGACTCGGTTTCAGCCGAAACAGAGACACTCGCGGTTGGCTTAACCGCGGTTTCGGACCGTGAGTGTCGGTCCTTTTCCTTGCGCTTTTTAGCTAAATGTGAAGTCGGAGTCTCCGACGGCATGATATAAGCAAAAGCGGAGCCGAAAAACTCCTCTGCAAACTCCGACCGACGTCTAAGCGTTAAATCGGTTGAAGGAAGCACAGGCTAAACAAGCTGCTACGTCGTGGTCTGGGCCTAAACAAGGTAGGCAGTAAGAGTGGAAGTCTTTATGAGGTATTTGTTTCCCACAAGTTAAACAGTTATTCACTTTTTCTGACATCGGCTGAGGCAAGAAAGAGTCCCCAACGGGGTACTTAGCTTTTTAGAAGTCTTCGTAGTAGTAATCTCTGGATCTGACCGACCGGCACTTGAGAACAGCTTCTGCTTCGGGCGCCACGAGGCAAGAAAGACTGGGGAAAATGGCGTCGGCTGATGCCTTTATACCCGAAGAACTGCAGCTATGATGTCGGGTGAAGTGCGACACCAGCCGAGGCTAGACCCAGACTTTGGAATCCGGCCGACAGAAGGGCTGCCTGAGGCCAGGACAACCCATTTGTTAGGACTGCAGATGCATCCTTGAAGGACATCCGGTGTCGGAGTATCCGACGACATGGTATAGTTAAATGCTTTCCCAAAAAAATGCTGGGCGAACTCCGCCCGACGTTTAATAGTGCGTTTGTTGAATGTAGCACAACAGTGACAGACCGAGACGTCGTGGTCTGGGCCTAAACAAGGTATACAGAGGGAATGGAAGTCCTTATGCGGTATTTGCTTCCCACAAGAAATACAATTATTAACTTTGTCTGACATCAGTCTGAGGCAAGAAAAGTTTCCCCAACGGGGTACTTAGCTTTAAAGAAGACTTCAGTTTTCCAAATTTTTCGTTATCTCAGGAGCTGGCCGACCGGCACTTGTGAACTGCTTCTGCTTCGGGCACCGCGCGGCAAGAAAGACTGGAGAACGTGGCGTCGGCTGGTTCTTTTATACCCCTGTCGCACTGACGTCAGGGAAGAAGCGACAACTGACGCCGGACCTAGACTTTGGAATTCGGCCGACCGAGGACCCGCCTGACGGCAGGAGAACCCATCTGTTATGACTGCAGCTGTATGCACGATGAACATCAGTGAATACACTCGGACAGCTGCATTTATAGTAAGTGCACACAAATGTACTATGTTCTTCGTGTTTCACTGTTGCAGTCATCACATTTGGGTTGATTCCCACAGCTGAGAAAAAGGGTGGAGGGCATCAAGGAGACTAGGGGCTGGCTAGGATGCTCTGTAAGACTGAAGTGGCAAAGTCTATCCTGGATTTGGAGAAAGTAAGCAGGTGGTAATGCTTGGTGAAAGTGTGAAAAGATGTCCAGGTGGCAGCCTCCAGGATGTCCCTGGTGGGGACTCCTATGAGGAAAGCTGCAGAGGTGTAGGCTGCTCTGGTGGAGTGAGTCCTGACCTCCTTAGGGGGAGGGTTTCCATGTTGCTTGTAACAGAAATTGATGCAGTGTGCTATCCATTTAGAAATTGTTTGGTAATGGCTTTGCCCTCTGCCCCTGCAGCAAAGCTAACCAGTAATAGATCAGACTTTCTGAATGGTTTAGTCCTGCCTAGATAGGATTTGAGCTGTCTGTGCACATCAGCTGAGTGCATGATCCTTTCCCCCTTGTTTTCTGGGTTAGGAAAAAAGGTGGGCAAATGAATGGATTGGTTGAGAGCCACATTGGACACCACTTTGGGCATGAAGGATGAGTTAGTCCTGAGGAACACCCCGTCAGCATGGAAGAGGATGAAGGGCTCCACAACCTTGAGTGCTTATAGCTCAGACTCTTCTGGCAGAAGTGATGGCCAGAAGAAAAGTTGTCTTCCAGTAGAGAAATGTTAGCTCTGTTGAAGATGCTGGTTCAAAAGGTGGCAGGGTGAGCTTTTCCAACACTAAGTTAAGGTCCCAAGCTGGGGTGGGTGCTCTTTTGGGTGGCCTCAAGTTGCTAGCCCCTCTTAGGAACTGTTTTGATCAGAGGGTGTGAGAAAAGGGGCTGCTCAGTGTGGAAATGAGCAGAGATAGCAGAGGCATGAATTTTAATAAAGGAAAAGGAGAGACCACTGTGTAGCAAGTCAGCTAGGTAATCCAGGATGATAGGTAGGGAGGGCTGTGCCGTATAAGCTCCCTTGGCCTGAATCCAGGTGCAGAACTTTTTCCATTTGTCAGCATAAGACTTTCTTGTGCTAGGGCGTCTGGGCCTCACATACAACATCTAGAATTCGTTTACTGAGGTTGGCAGATTGATCAGTGTCAGGGAATAAACCAGGCTGCCAAACTGAAGATCTGCAGTTAGGGATGCATGAATTCTCCTTCCCTCTGGGTCAGGAGGGTTGGGGTATGAGTGAGATGTCAAGGTGGCAGTGGGTACCAGTGCTGGTGAGGTCAGTCTTGAGAAATAAGAATGGTCCTTGGTTTTTCCTCCCCTATTTTGAGCAGTACCCTGGTGATGAGAGGTAGTGGAGGAAATGCATAGACCGATAGATTGACACGGGAAGGATAGCGCAGCATCCACTTTCCAAGCCATGCAGTGATGTTCCCTGGTGCAGACATTGCTGTGCTGATGGTTGGTGTGGGAGGCAAAGAGGTCGACCTTCAGGGTGCCCCATTTCTGAGTTATTAGGGTGAAGGTTCTTTTGTCTAGCGGCCACTCGTGTGGGTCCAGAAGATTTCTGCTCAAGTGGCCTGCCAGAGAGATTAGAGAACCTGGCAGGAATTGTGCTAACAGCTGGAGTTGCATAGCGGAGACTGTGTGCCAAAGGGTTGTAGCCAGGCTGCATAGAGGGTAGGAGTGAGCCCCTCCCTGCTTCTTGATATACCACATTACAGTGGTGTTGTCTGTTTTGATTAGGAGAGCCCCTGGGGAGAGTATGGGCCTGAAAGCTGTCAATGCATGCTGAACAGCCAACATCTCTTTCTGGTTGACTAACATCTCTTTCTGGTTGATGTGCAGATGGATTTGCTGTGGGCTTCATTGGCCCTGTACGCACCTGCCGTCCAGGTGAGCACCCCAAGCATAGTCAGATGCATCTGGGGTGAGGGTCTGGGTGGCAACAGGTGGTGAGAGAGGTAGTCTCTTGTTGTGGGAGTATGCTGCTGCCCACCAAAGAAAATCTTTCCTTAGGCAAAGTATCATTGGTATAAGAGTTTTCAGGTCTTGAGAGTGCTGACACCAAAGGCTTTTTAGGTACCACTGAAGTTACCTCATATGCAGTCTGGCATATGGAATGAGTAGAATGCAAGATGCCATGAAACCCAGAGCTTGCAGGATTTTCCTTGCAGATAACTGTGGTCTGGTGGCTAGTTGAGAAAAGTAGGCTGTTAGGCAAATTTGCTTTTCTGGTGTAAGGAAAAGCCATCTGGGATGCTGTGTTCAGGCTTGCTCCCAGGAATATAATCCTTTGGGTGGGTACTAATTTGGATTTCTTTTCGTTGTACACTAGGGAGGTCAGTAGGGACTTTACAAAGGCCAGGTGCTTGAGCAACTTTTCCAGACAGTCTGCCTGAATTAGGCAGTCGTCTAAGTAAGGGTAATTTGGATATTCCTTTGTCAGCAAAAGGCAATGGCGGGAGCCAGACATTTTGTGACAATTCTGGGAGCAGTAGATAAGCCAAAGGGAAGCGCAGAGAACTGAAAGTGCAGGGATCCTGCCTTGAAACATAGATATTTCCTGCATGATTCCCTGATAGGGATGTGGAGGTAGGCCTCTTTTAGGTCTAGGGTGGATAGCAGCCAAGCATCCTTGGAGAGCATGAGTAGCAGTTGCTGGAAGGTAAGCATTTTAAATTTTGCTATCACCAGGAAGGTGTTTAGAATGGCTAGATCGAGGATGGGGCGCCGGGTGCCCTTTTTTCTGGGTACCAGAAATAGTCTGGTGTAGAAACCTTGCCCTATCTCTTCTGCAGGAACGTGCTACACTGCCCTCATAGAGAGCAGGAAAAGGATTTGCTTTTTTGCCTCTGCCCACTGGTTTGGAGGCAGATCTGGGAACCCTTTTTGGGGTTAGAAGAGTGTGGAAAGAAAATTTGTATCCCTGGGGCACTATATTGAGGACCCAGTGGTCACTGGTAATGGTGGCCCAGGTGCTTGCTTGAAAGGAAAGAGTTTTTCTCCCTAGGGCTGTAGGTGGGCCGAGGGAGGGGGTGGGGGAGGAGAGTCATTGTGAGTTCTTACCATGAGGGAGTGGCTTAGAACTGGTTTTGAAGAGGAATTCCACTGTTTTGATCTCTCCATTACCTGTGGCTGTTGTCTGGGCGGTCTGTTTCCCCAGGGTCTGGGCTGAACTGACCTGGTTGACCTGGTGGGAGCAAGAAAGGACCAGTGCTTGGAGGAGCAATGCCTACTGAATCTTGGTGGCTGGACCTGTAGGAAATCCTTAACTGTCTGCATAGACTTAGCTTTTTCTTCCATCTTTAAGACTTCCTTTGCCTTAGTGCCAAATGCGTTGTCTTTGTGCAAGGGTGCATCCAATAACTTAGATTTGACATGGTCTGGCAAGGGTTGTTCCTTAAGCCACACATGTCTAAGGGCAGAACCGGTGACGGCTGACCTGCAAGAAGTTTCTAGGGCATCAAAATCACAGTGTAAGGTAAGCTTAGTCACCCGACTTGGAGAATACATTAACTCTTGTAAAACTCTTTAGATTCTGAACAAGCAGGAAATGAATACTCTGTTTGAGGAGTTCCATGGTATGCTGCTGAAATTGTAGCATATGGAACTAGCAATTTAGTGCTCTGATAGCAACAGTAGCAAAGGTGTATACTTTTTTACCCCATCTGTCTAATGCTAGGAATCCCTATCTGAGGGGGCCGGATTCTTAGCAGAGGTTGCTTTAATTCCTTTGGGCTCTTGAGAAATTACCTCAGGGTCAGCAACAGGGTTTTTGAAAAGAAATTTGTGAGAGTCAGGGACTCTAATACCAGTCAGGTTTTCTGGGTGCAGGAGGGAGGGAGGGTGCCAGGAGTTAAAATGGATTCCAGAAAAACATCATCCACAACCATCCAAGACTGTGGGAATGGCCAGGGGTCTGTGCTATGCAAGATCCAAGAATTCTGAGTCTCTTTAGACTGAGGGTAGTCCTGACATTCCCACTGGAAATGCTCCCTTAAGGTATGAAGGGTTTCCCCAAAGTAATAGTCCTCGGGTGGAGAGGCTGAAGGAATGGATTCCTCTGCATCAGAATCCTCATAAGCAGAGAGGGGTTGCAAGTCTTCATATTCAGACGCATCAGAGTCATCAGACTCCTGTTCAGACAAAACTACTGGGGACAGATCTCTTTTCCTTTTGGAAGGGGTAGCTTGGCTTCCCCAGATCAGTATGATAAGATCTTCCACCATTTTAAGCATTTGAGACTGAGGCAAGGAAGCAGATGCCTGAGATTGGGTTAGTTTATTGGGTGTGATTCGTACCCTGGGCCGTAGAAACTCGGTAGTTTTTGCAAGAACGGTAGATGCGAAAGTCGTCGTCGGTTTGTGAAGAGAATCGGTAGTGCGAAGTACTTCCTTGGAAGCCGGTGCCTGCTCAGTGGCTCCAGACCCATCCAAGGGTGGAGACAACAGCAGGATACTTAGTCGAAGAGTTTTGCGGCACACCGGACTCCAAAAGGGCCTCAGTAGTAGCCTGCGAATCCACAGAAGCGGGCATCAGGGTCTGCGAAAGCACCTCACTGAGGACCAGAGATCTGACAACTAGCTTAATGGAAGTGTCGTTGGTAGGTTTGGACCTGTGTGGTCTCTCTCTACCTTTATCCTTGCGTTTTTTTGGAAGATCTGCTGTCGGATGGCTTACCTAAGCCATATTGGAATTAGAGGACTGCAAGCGAAAATATCTAGCTACAAGAAGGGCCTGACGATGTATAGTTCTGGGGTTAAAGCACAAAAGTGACAGCGAGGGAAATCGTGGTCTGGGCCTAAGAAAGTGACACAGTAAGAATGAAAGTCTTGGTGTGGTATTTGCTTTCCACAGGCGAGACAATTGTTAACTTTTTCCGACATCGGTTAGAGCAAGAAAAAAGGATCCCCAACG
The DNA here is from genome assembly GCF_019279795.1 of Protopterus annectens. Lineage (NCBI taxonomy): Eukaryota > Metazoa > Chordata > Ceratodontiformes > Protopteridae > Protopterus > Protopterus annectens. The sequence continues at coordinate 912,912,229 of NC_056727.1, read as the reverse complement.
GGTTACTTAGCTTTTAGAAGACTTCCGCTTCAATTCCGAAGATGAAACTCGGACAGCAGTTGACCGGCACTCATGCAAACTACTTCTGCTTCAGGCTCCTCGGCAAGAAATACTGATGTAATGATATCGGCTGCCTTACTTTATACCACTGACGACCTGACGTCAGTCCTCAAGTGACAGCAACCGACGCAGAAATACTACGTCTCTGGTATTCAGGCTGGCCGAGAGCTACCCTGGCAAGGATAACCCCAAAAGTGATGACTGCAACAGTGAAACACGAAGACCATCTGAGCTCTCTGCAGAGTCTGAATCACAAATATGAGCACAAAATCCTGAATCCATCCCCGCATTCGTTTGTTCAGATTCAGAATTTTGAAACATCTTCAGGAAAAAGGAAGAGGAATAGCTTTCTTTTACCAAAAAAAACTTTAAAAGAATGATCAACAGCCTGAGTTAAACCCTGAGCCAGTCCCAGTAAACTTACTCCTATTCAAAAAAATGCGAGTACATACAAGCTTGGTTTTCGGTTTCTTTTTGACAGGACCAACTGAGTTACTAATGGCAGCCACGGATTTCCCCAGGGATAGGTGCATCATTCTGACACAACAGGTAAACCTTCCTTGTTCCTTCTTCCAGGACCAACAAGAGTGGCTCGCCCTTGCCGACTGAGGTAGACTTCAACAGAGGACATGGCTAACTCCTGGTCCACAGTGGCTAAAGGTGCTAAACCACAGGTATCCAGGGTAAATGGTGAGTGGTTTGAGATACGATAAATGGCCACAGCAGAGTCACCTGCCTGCGGCTGACACAAACTGCTAACCTGCTGTGGTGGCAAAGGCTGCTTGCTTAACTTTTTCTTTCTGGTGCTAATAGGAGAGCCAACTGTGGGTCTTGCAATCTGTTCCATGGTCAAGCCAAACATTATGCCTCTGTGTTGGGTAAGACAAGCAGCAAATGCAAGCAAAACTATTAGTCCATAAAGGTTACTTTGAATAAACACAGTAAAAAGCCCTTTAACACATTGCAGCAGCCCCACAACTGAAAAACAAAATTTCTCCACAGAAAATGTGCTTTCAGTTAGTTTACAGTACTTTTAAAATGACAGAAAAGAAATGAGTGCTCCATTTAATAGAATGATACATTCTCTAGACTGTCCGTTAAAACACAGCACTCCTAGCCTTAAAATAACTTTCCTGAAGAAGAATGTAGTAAAACTAAATTTAAAAGAAATTAAAATTTTATTTTCCCCAAATGGAAAGTACAGTTGTGTACACACACACCATAAATGTGAATGTTCGAATGTATTCACTGTTGCTGTCATTACATTTGGGTTACCTGCTTGCAGGTTGCCCTCAGTCGGCCTGATTATCAAAGTCTTGGGTCCTGCGTCGGTTGCGGTGTCATCTTCCATGACGTCAGGTAGTCAGGGGTATAAAGCATGCAGCCGATGCCATTACATCAGTTTTTCTTGCCCCAGATGTCAGGTGCCCCTATAATGGGAAGCAATTATATACCAGGTTACACTTCCAACAAAAAACAAATACACCAGAAAGCTTTAAGCATAGTAAACAAGATTAGAGATATAGTCAACAGAAGTCAGGGAGCTGGAGGGAGGGTAACCAGGACTGCAACAGTGAATACACTCGAACATCTGCATTTATGGTAAGTGTACACAACTGAACTATGTTCTTCGTGTTTCACTGTTGCAGTCATTACATTTGGGTAGATTCCCAAAGCTAAGGGAGGGAGGCGGCAATTCAATAGCATTAGGACCAGCTATAAGGCCCTGCAAGACTGCAGTGGCAAAACCAGTTCTGGATTTTGAAAAAATTGGCAAGTGGTAATGCCTGTTGAAGGTATGTACAGAACTCCAGGTAGCAGCTTCTAGGATGTCCCTGGTAGGGACACCTCTGAGAAAGGCTGTAGAGGTAGATGCAGCCCTGGTGGAATGTGGTCTTATCCCCTGTGGGGTAGGTTTTCCATGGTGCTTATAGCAGAAATGAATGCAGTGGCCTATCCACTTAGAAATGGTTTGCTTTGAAATGGCCTTCCCCTCTGTCCCTGCAGCAAATGCAACCAGCAGCTGTTCAAACTTCCTGAGAGGATTAGTCCTGTCCAAGTAAAATCCAAGTTGTCTGTGCACGTCCAAGGAGTGCAGTATTCTTCTTTGTTCTGTGGATTAGAAAAGAAGTCTGACAGATGAATGGACTGATTAAGGACCACACTGAATATCACCTTGGGCATAAAGGAGGGAATGGTCCTGAAAGACACCCTGTCCACATGAAAGATGATGAAAGGCTCACCTGCCATGAGGGCCTGTAATTCAGACACCCTTCTTGCTGAAGTGATGGCTAGAAGGAAGGCTGTTTTCCAAGAAAGGAATTTCAACTCTGCATTTGCAGCTGGCTCAAAGGGAGGTAGAATGACCTTTTCCAAAACAAAGTTAAGGTCCTAGGTTGGAGTAGGGGCTCTCCTGGGGGGTCTTAAGTTTTTGGCCCCTCTGAGGAATTGCTTCACCAGTGGATGAGAGAAGAGGGGTCGCTCTGTATTATAATGAGTTGAAATGGCCGAGGCATGAATTTTGATGGAAGAAAAGCAAAGGCCCTTGTGAAGCATCTCAGTTAAGTATTGAAGAATGTGCGGTAAACTGAGCACTGTTGTGTCCATCCCCTGAGTTTGGCTCCAGGAACAGAATCTTTTCCATTTTTCAGTATAGGATTTTCTAGTACTAGGCCTCCTTGCCTCCAGAAGGACATCCATCACTTGCTTACTGAGGAACGGCAACGGAGAGATCATGTAATTAGCCAGGCTGCAAGGTTCTGGGTTTGAAGCTGTGGGTGCAGAATTTGGGTCTGAGGGAGGTGCCATGGTTCCAGAAGTGACACTGCGCAGGGGGGGGGGGGTACCAGTGTTGGCGTGGCCAGTCTGGTGCAATAAGTATTGCCCTTGGCTTGTCCCGTTTGATCTTTGGTAGCACTTTGGAGAGGAGAGGCAGAGGGGGAAAGGCATAAACTGATTTTTTCCAGGTGAGGGACAGGGCATCCACTTTCCAAGCTTGTCTGTGGGGAGTCCTTGTGCAGAATTTGTCCAACTGGTAGTTCTGAGGGGAGCCAAACAGGTCTAACTCTGGGCTCCCCCATTTGTTTCTCAACGTGTTGAATATCTTTGGTTCCAGTTTCCACTCATGTGGGTCCATGAGATTTCTGCTTAGGTCGTCTGCCAGTGTATTTAGCTTGCCTGGCAGGAACTGAGCTTGTAGGTGCACTTGGTAGCTCAAGGCTGTGTTCCACAGAGCCATGGCTAGTCTGCAGAGAGGGTATGACTGGGTTCCCCCCTCTTGTTTATGTACCACATAAGAGTAGTGTTGTCTGTCTTTATCAATAATTGTCCTGGAAGAATGTGGTCCTTGAAGGCTGCCAGAGCATTCTGTACAGATAACATTTCTTTTTGATTGATATGCAGGTGCATTTGACTCTGGCTCCATTTGCCCTGAATGCACTGCCCTGCCAAGTGAGCCCTCATGCATAGTCTGATGCGTCTGTTAGGGTGGCAGGGGGTAATGTGAATGGTAGTCCCCTGTTGTGGTGGCAGGCCTCTGCCCACCAAAGGAACTCTGTCTTTAAGCAAGGGATGATAGGAATTATTGATTCTAGGTCCTGAGAATCTTGACACCATAGGCTTTTTAGATACCATTGTAATTTCCTCGTATGCAGTCTTGCATATGGAATTAGTAGAATGCAAGAGGCCATGAACCCCAGGGCTTGCAGTATTTTCCTTGCAGATAGCTAAGGTCTTTGTGGCCAGTAGTTTGAAGTAGGCTGTCAAATGAACTTGTTTCTCTGGCGTGAGGTAGGCCATCTGGGAAGTTGTATTCAAGCTTGCTCCCAGGAATACAATTTGTTGGCAGGGTACTAGACGTGATTTCTTTTCATTTATGGTGAACCCCAGAGAAGTTAGTAATTTCTTTACAAATGCCAGATGATTTAATAGTATGTCCTGGCTTTCTGCCTGACAATCGTCCACGTATGGGTATATTTGAATATTTCTTTGCCTGCAAAATGCAATGACTGGAGCTAGGCACTTTGTGAATACCCTGGGCACAGTAGATAAGCCAAAGGGCAGTGCAGAGAACTGATGGTGCATGTAGCCTACTCTGAAGTGTCGGTATCTTCTGCAAGATTCCCTTATTGGGATGTGCAGGTAGGCTTCCTTTAAATCCAGTGTTGCCAACCAGGAATTTTTGCCTAGCATGGGATGCAGCTGATGAAGAGTTAGCATTTTGAATTTTGGGATTACCAAAAAAGTGTTTAGGATAGACAGGTCCAGGATAGGACGCCAGAATTGTCTTTTCTGGGTACGAGGAAAAGTCTTGAGTAAAAACTTTGTCCCCTTTCCTCTTCTGGGACAGGCTGAATAGCCCTGATGCTTAGAAGAGGGAGAAACTGCTTTTGAGCCTCTGCCCACTGATTTGGGGGTAGGTCTGGTCAACCGTTTGGGGTTGGTAAAGAGTGGAAATGGAATTTGTATCCTTGGGAAACTATATTTAAAACCCATTTGTCGTGGGTAATGAATTCCCAGTTTTTTGCATGCAGGGCGATCTTTCCCCTTAAAGGGACAGTCAGTTGAGCAGGGCTTGGAAAGTTTACAGTTAAGTCATTGTGACAGTTTACCATGGGGGGGTGTCTTACTACTACCAGCTTTGGAAGTAGGAGCCCCCCACTGCTTAGGCCTGTGAGTACCTTGAGACTCAAGCCTGGATGGTCTGCTGGTTCTGGGTTTGGACTGAGAAGGCCTGAAGAGGCAGGAAAGGACCAATTCTTAGAAGGCCAGTGCCTACTAAATCTGGGAGGCTGTACTTGCAGGAAATTTAACAGTTTGCATAGATTTAGCTTCTTCCACCATCTTTTAAGTACTACTTCTGCTTTGGTGCCAAACAGGCAGTCTTAGTTTAAGGGAGCATCCAGTAATTTACCTTTAACATGATCTGGCAAAGATTGCTCCTTAAGCCAAGCATGCCTTCTAAGTACAGACCCAGTGACAGCAGCCCTGTAAGATGCCTCTAATGAATCAAAACCACAATGCAAAATATGTTTTCCAACTTGTTCAGCAGAATGCATTAAATCCTGTAATTCTTTATTTTCAGCACAATCAGGAATCAACATAATTTTCTGTTTAAGCAATCCAATTATATGCTGCTGATACTTTAACATATTAAACTGGCAGTTTAAGGCCCTAATGGCCAAAGTTGCGAAGTGTAGACCTTCTTACCCCATCTGTCCAGGGCCCTGGAATCTCTATCAGAGGGGATAGGGTTTTTGGCAGTAGTAGCCTTAATGCCTTTGGGTCTCTGTGAAATGGTCTCAGGATCTGCAGTAGGATTCTTAAAGAGGAACTTGTGAGAGTCAGGTACTCTAATAACAGTCAGGTTTTCTGGGAGCCGGAGGTAAAGTGTCAGTAGCCAGGCTAGATTCCTAGAAGGTATCTACAATGTCTAGTACAGGAGGGACAGCTAAATGCCTGTGTTGAGGTCGGAGTAAGAATTCCCTAAGCCTCCTTTTGGAATCAGAGTAATCCTGGCTTTCCCAGTGGAAATGCGCCCTAAGAGTATGCAAAGTTTCACCGAAAGAGAAATCCTCTGGAGGGGAAGCAGAGGGAATTGAGTCCTCTGCATCAGAATCCTCATAGGTAGACAAGGGCAACTCCTGGCCATCAGAGAAAACAGAAATTTTAGAATCCTGATCAGGAGGAAAATCAGTTCTAGGTCTCTTAGAGGGAGAAGGGTGGCTTCCACTGATAAGAGTAATAAGGTCTTCAGCCATTCTTATTTGTTTTTTAGGTATAGGGGCGTGGGTCGAGTTTTAGTGCTTGAAGAAGAAGATGGTGTCTGTTTAATATGCAAGTCAGTAGGCCTGAATACACCCTCAGAAGCCGGTGCCTACACAGCAGCTCCGGACCCATCCAAGGTAGACACACCTGCAGGTTTCACAGTCGAAGAAGCATCTTGCGGCATACTGGACTCCGAATGTGTCTCTAGGCCTGCAACTCTGAAGTAGCAGGAATCAGGGGCTGCGAAAGCGCCTCACTGAGTACCGGCAAACTGGCGACTAGCTTAGGAGAAGCGTCGGCAGCTTTGGATCTATGATGTCTGTCTTGGTTTTTATCTTTGCATTTTTTCAGAATGTCTGTAGTCGGGTGGCTTACCAAAGCCATTTCTGGATAATTGAACAGAGTACCAAAATATTTAGACGCAAAAATGAACAGACGACGAATGTATAGAGGTTTGAATATGGCACAAAACCGACAGCAAGGTACGTCGTGATCTGGGCCTAAGCAAGGAATGTAGTACGAATGAAAATCTTTGAGGTATTGGCTTTCCACAAGAAATACAATTGTTAACTTTTACTGACATCAGTTTAGAGCAAGAAAAAGGATCCCCAACAGGGTACTTAGCTTAGTTGAAGACTTCAGATCTGAAACTCGAAAACAAAAATTTCAGGAGTCAGTCGACAGGCACTTGTGAAATGCTTCTGCTTCAGGCACCACATGGCAAGAAAGACTGATGTAATGGTGTCGGCTGCATGCTTTATACCCCTGATTACCTGACGTCATGGAAGATGAAAACGCAGGACCCAAGACTTTGATAATCAGGCCGACTGAGGGCTACCTGCAAGCAGATAACCCAAATGTAATGACTGCAACAGTGAAACACGAAGAACATCTTACCTGCCCAGCAAAGTAAAGCAAAAGCCAACAGTCAATCCTCAAATGCCTCAGAGGAGAATACTATTTAGCGGCAGTAAAACTCGGAAGAGCTTCACACACCCAAACCTACATGCATCCAAATATTTCAAGCTTGGGCATTAATGCCCTTCTAATCTGCCAATATACTAAAACAGTTATTCCTACAAGTGGGCCAGGCCGTTTTTAAAAATATCTAAACTTGTGACTGCTTTAATGTGATCTGGTAGTCTAATCCATGCATCAGCTGCATTCTGAGAGCACCAATTAGCATACTTCTCATTCCTACAAAATCTTCTACATATGATGACAGACTATTCTCTGCCTACTTTTTGATAACCCCAAACACTCCCAGTGGTAGTTCTCTAAATACCCCATATGCCTGAATAAGGTCTTCTCTTAAATATCTACAGAACACACTACACAAGTTAATTTATTTTCCTCTTTCATAACTTAATTTCAATATGTATGCCCTTGGTATATTTCTGCGTACTCTCTCTATTTTACTCATGCTTGTTTTCTTACAAGATTTAATTATTATTATTATTCCATACTCGCGTCTGGGTGTACTGTAACTAACAATGACTTCATCGTTTCTGATTTCCTTGACTTTATAAATCTTTTTATACAACCTATAGTTCTATAACCATCACTAAAAGCTGGATCTACCCATACAGCCAGGTCATTAAATGAATCTACAGTTTCAATCACTGTGTGCTACATTAAATATTCACCTTTCAGTCTGTGTCTTCTAATTTTCATATGCTTAGCTTTTGATATATTTATCAGCATGTTATTCTCCTGTGCCCAAGTTCTTTTCCAGAGATTCAGTATCGAACACATGTAATCAGTTTATCAAATTTCAAGTCATCTACATGCAGACTGTACACCACCACAGAAGAAAAAGATAGACCTGAAAGATACAATCTAAAGAAACATGAGCCTAGGATAGAGCCCTGTAGGGCACTCTCATTGTATCCTCAAATTTCACCAGTCCAACTGCTGTACGATACTTGCCATGTCCTACGTGTAAGCCACACAGCTACCAATCTTATCAAGAGTACATCAATACCCAATTGTTCTATTCTACTTATCAGTGTTTTGTGTATGACCCTGTCAAACGCTGAAGTTAAATCTATATAAATTGCATCACAACACAATTTTCATTCACACCTATTATGATATTGTTATAGGACATCATGTTACAGGTGGTAATAGATCGATTTTCAACATAAGCATTGCTGATATCTGGTTTCAAAACCCAACCTTTCTGATTCTAACATGAACTTTGCATTTCCATCTCCATTATTTTTTCATAACATGAAAGTAAATTTAAGTGCCTTTAAGACTCTGGGTTTGTCCTACTTCCCTTTCCCTTAAAGATAGGTCTCCAATCTTGAGGAATTTCCCCATATTTACACAGCCTAGTAAAGAACCGATATAAAGGTACTGTAAGTTCTTGAAGTATTCTTAGGTTTTTATTACCAATTCTGTTGCTTCCCTGTGTTTTTAGATCCAGTTTGCATAGCTGTTTTTCAATATAACCTAATTTGATTTCAGTGTTTGAGGTTACCTGGATGTCACTACAGCAATTTTTCAGCCCCTATGTGGAGCCAAACTGCTTTGCATAAGACTTTGTAAATATACATACGGTGTCTGAGAATAAATTTTCGAATATACACCCAGTTTATCAATTTGCATGCCTTTACTCCTTCCACATCATATGTATCGATAAAATGTTTTCCTATTATGCGCAATATCTTTATGGGATGACTGCAATTACGGGTACAGAGAATAGGCAAGGAGACTGGAATTTACTGGAGAAAGCTAGCAAAGGGACCAAGGTATTGGAAGCAAATAATTAAAGAGGGAAAAGTAACAGAATAGGAAGAGGCCAAAAATACATTTGGCTTGCAGGTTAGAGACAGTCTTCCCTATCAAGGATTAATATCAGAGTACAGGTAAAAAGAAAGGAATAGGAGGGTCCCTAAGTAAAAGACCAGTAGACTCGAACTGAAGCTGTTGTTAAAAAGGTATAATTGGGCATATAAAATATTTCATGACAGCTATATGAATCGATCACAGGAGGTTAGAAAAGGATTGGGAAGAGACTTTATAAGCAATTCGCAAAGGAACAATGGAAGGATATATGTATGGCTCCCAAATATGCAACTAAGTTTAGAAGACTTACTATTTTTGCTTGGACGTGTTTTGCACAGGTATTTTATATCCCAAGCAGACTCCCAAGAATTTTTCCAAAGGCAGATTGCAAACGTTGGAGTTGTGATGGGTAGGAAAGAGGTAACCAAGAACATACTTTTTGGGAGTATAATGAGTTGGCAGACTTTATAAATTCCCTGCAGATTTCTCTGGCAGAAATACTGGGTGAGCAAATTTTTATAACTAGGAAATGACTTTTTGAGCTGTGATACAGAATCGGAATCACCTAGACACAGTAAGGGCTTACTGATTTGAATTCTGGTGGCTGCCAACAAAGCAATAACTAGAACAAGGAAATCAAAGTCTAAATCAACCATACTAGAAGCACTGAATATAACAGAGCTAAAAGAACTGGAAGTGGGATCTTTAGAAAAGAGGAGGAGAACATTATATAGAAAAAATGAGAATTGCGGGAACAATACATGCCGAATAATGTTTGGGATGTGGAATGAGGTTTAAGGGGAGGCAGAAATTTAATGAGCTATGTAATGTTCAACTGACAAATTACATGTGATGTACCACTATTTGCAAATGAAAATAGGTCAAAGTGTTTTTTTCATTTATACAAATGAATGATTATGTCATAAGTGATAATTCAATAAAAATATTTGGTTTAAAAAAATGTTTTTCAAATTTTCCATATCTATGTTTAATTTGTCTGTCCAGCTTATTTCAGTTTTCAAAGTTGTAGTTCGACCGCTTTTCCATTTCTTACATTTTTTTTTGTTTCTCACCATAATCAAGTATCCTGTTCTCATGGAAATGTATCTTTCCTGACGCTGTGCACCTATATCCTGGTGTTAAAACTTTTTTTTTTGTTTTTGATTTCAATTTATCTTTTAAACTTTTACATTCCTTCTGCAATTTTTCCACTGACTACATCATTCCAATTAGTTTTACATGGTGACTGTTTTGCTTCCGTATTATCTGTTATTAATCTTCTATGCACTGATTTAGATTTCAATTTGGGAGAACTACCTAGCAACAAATTAACCTTTATAACTCAATGAACACTGTGCATCAACGGTGGTAAAACCTGACGAAGTTAACAGTAATTTCTTTAGGAACACAATGTCTAGTATGTTCCTTTCTTTCGTAGGCTTTTTACAATCCAAAGCAACTGTTCCTGAATACACAGGGTGAATAATTTCCTCACTAGTATTGTTGAATCAATATAATTCCAGTCTGTTTCTGGTAAATTTAAGTCCCCAACCACTATTATTCTTCCCTCTCAAGTTTCATGCAAAATAATTGTATGAATTTCTCTAGGTCATCAGCACTTGACTTTGGTGGTCTACAGACTCCCAGCAATTGTTACACGTTACACGGTTGTCTATACTGCAACAGTTACATAATCTATAGTATTAGTATTACCACTTGCATACAATCACACATCTCATAACTTTCTTTAACCCCTATCATAACACCTCTACCTTATTTTTTTTTGGTAGAATGTCTGCTACAGAAAAAAAAAATCCAGTCAGTTCTTTAACCATGTTTCACCAACAATATCATCGATTTTGTGGGAACACAGCAGATTTTCCAATTAAAAAAACTTCTTTAATACTCCTAGCATTAACAACCATCGGAGATGCATGAAATATTGCTATCTGTGAACTTTTAAAATTTTTCAACCTGGAAAAATCTTGCCTTGTGTTTGTCAAATACCGCAAAATATCTACTGCAAAAATTCTATTCCCTGATCTTGACAAGTGCACATAACTCTGTCTGAACATGTGTGCCCAAAATTAGGCTTGGATGCTCTACATATTTCCATTTTAAAATGGGACTTTTTTCATGTAGGTATTTACCAAGAAAACCTTTTCATTCATGGATGACCTAACTGATTTTATATGCGATTTGTGAAAAATGTGTCTGAACAAGCGATGCTATCTAAGAGGACTGTATGTTCCCCAACAGTCAAGATTGTCCTTGTGTATGGGATCATTTGTACGGATATGAACAAAAACAGAACCATACTTTCCTTACATTAAGGCATTCTAAGGCCTGATTCACATTCTCTCTTTTTGCTCCTGGCAAGCATAGGACAATTCAATGTCCATTATCTTCTCTGTAAACATAAGTATCAGTTCCTCTATTTAATTTCCAATTACAAGAATATCTTTTCTGACCAGAAATGAAGAATCTTCAACTTCTAGTCCAGTATTGCCTGCTCTATCAACTGTTATAAAGGAATGATCTTCATTACCATTTTTCTTATTAATCGCACTGTTTTCACTGCTTATTACATTTGCAAGCATACAAGTCTTATTTAACTGACTTTGTGCATCCACAGGATGAGCCATGTTGTCAATATCACTTTCTCTTGTCTTTTAGACAGCTTGGGCATATGTAAGGTGCCCTGGGGCTTTGGAAGCTGGCTAGCTGTTATATCCTTGGCAAGATATAACCCCATACAGCTAAGCCTACTGCAACAGTCAGCAGTGATCGATGTTAAGAACATCTTCCTTATCACTCTGTCCACATCTGTTATGAGAGACTCCTAGCAGACCACACTGACCAAGGAAAATGCTGTGGAGGAGGTTTCAGAGAGCTTATGAAATGACTTCTCAAGTAAAAAGGGAGACCTAAGCCTAGGGCTCACTGCATCCAGAGAGAATAGGTATTCATATAACAGGGTAGTGGAGCATCTGAAGATGCTCAACTCAATAGATGGACCTGGATCTGATGACTTGTGGAGCTCTGGTGCCAAGCTGGAAGGACCTGTAAGTTCCTGGGAGTGCATATGGGAAGAGTCCACATGCTTTTGTTTAGGCTGCTCTCTTTTCCCTTCAATACTTTTATCCCTTGTTGCCCCTATCTATTATCTTTTTGACTGAAGAGGAAGGAAAAGAAGAAGATTGTGAAGGGGGAGCTTCTGCTATTATAGCTGAGAGAACCCCCCCCTTAAGCATCAACATGTTGGCCATTGTGTTGTGGCCCTGGCTCGAAACCAAGGGCAAATAGAGCAGTACTCCACTAAGTTAGAGAGTCCTGAACAATAAGTTTGGTGTGGGTGTTCTGGCCAGGGATCTTGTGCCCATACGCTACACATTTTGTGAATATGAGGGTTTTCTCCCCCATAACAGCTTCCTAAGAAAACCTACAGACTAGTGATAAACAATACGGTAAGAATCCAAGGAAGGAAAAACCTAAATAGACAAACTTTTTTAACCTATAGGCAAGGGAAAGCTAAAGTAAAGAAAAAAGTTGAAAGTGTCCCCAAAAGGGAAATATAGCAATGCAAAAACACTTGGCTGCACACAAAGTGCCAAGTCTGGAAATCTGCATTAAAAGCAAATAAGCAGCAAATGAGATCTGGGGTGACTTACCACAAAAGGAGGGGAACTGTGAGTAAGAGGAGGAGTTTGTACCTTGGATCCAAAGTCTGAGAGATTCCCATCAGAGATGGCTCCAATAACATATTTAGTGAGGACGGACAGAAGAGTCATTGGATTTTGAGGTTTACAACAGTACCAGCACAAATTTAAGGGTAGAACTTTGAAGACTTACTGAGAATGCATCACTTTTCTGTTGCTAATATTAAAATAGAAAGTACACAGCAAAATATTCCTAACTTGAGAATAAGAAAGCAGCAGAGGCCCATGCTAATTAAACTGTAAACATACCAGCTAAAGGAGGAAATTCAAAGTAAGTGAGTTTAAAGTTTCATGTAGTAGAAAAATCTTTAATATATATCACATAAGAATCAAAACACAAGACTTTTCTACTACCTTGCTTATTCTGTACTGCTTTGTGTGCAGCTCTCAGCTTATTCACAGTATCGCTCCCTCGCCTTTTTTAATTGACAAAATTCTCAACATTGTGATAAAAGGGAACAAACAAAGGTTGGAAAGACCAGGATTTGTGTGGATAATTGCTTCTCAATATAAACATAAACTAACAAATGCTTTTCTTCCTTCCTTCCACAAATACCTGCAGAGAAATTAAACTTGTTTCAGGTTACCAAATCATGCATTAACTTTAAGTCTTCTATCCACATGGATTAAAAACCTAGAGACTCCCAACAAGTACAAGATGAAATGGCAAAAATAAAAGATTTGGAAGCAGGAGAAGGGGGCAAGGGAACAATCAACCAGGCAGCAAATGTAGAAAAGTAAACTGTGGATGCCAAGAGACATTTTCGACCAAGCTCTTTCCTGTTTTCCCAAAAGAAAATAGTGGATAAAATAAAGGAAAATTAAACTTTTCAAAAAGTGGAGATTGCATGAAAAAGATACTGAACAACGATAGTACTTAAAAACAATAAATGTTTACATCAACTAGGATGAGATACAACCAAAATACAAGATGCATTCTGAATACTTTAAAACAATTTAAACCAATGAGTATCAGACCGAAAATAACCATTTGATCAATATGAATGTAACGTAGCTCAGATTTTTCTTAAAAATGAAAGTATAACTGAAGGAGCTAAACTACATGCTATCTAATGAACCCACCATTTGTTTGCATACTGTTATTTTAATTTTAATACAGCTTCTATTACAGTGGGAGAAGGAAGGATGAACACGAAAAAAAAAAGTTATGTTCTCACCATAACGTTCCATCTGAGTTGTCCATTTTCATTCTTCAACAGTTTGGAGCCAATCCTCGGATCAGACTCATGATTCTTGCAGATCGTAGAATACTTAACTCTTGAGCTCCTTCATTTACCCATAACACACCACCCATCTACCATATCTCAAATCAAGTTTATTGCCCATATGGTAGTCACAGCAGTGGACAGTTGGACAGGAACAGAAGCTGCAGCTCAAACAAGGAACAGAGCTTCCTATAAACCTTTGATCTCTTCAGGAGGAGAGGGTAGGTGGTTGGGTAGTTTAAGAATGAAAATGGACAATACAAATAGAACATTATGGTAAGTATATAACTATCTGATGTTGCCATTTTCATTCATTCAATAGTTGGCACAGAGTCCCCAGCTACCTAAATCCCGTAAGGCCTATAAGGAAAGATATTCTGGAGTATCGCCAAGCCAAAGGCTGCTCTCTTCCCCTACAGACCAGATCCAGTTTGTAATGAGCAACAGATGTATGAGGATTAGTCCAAGTTGCAGCTGCACAAATACCATCTACGGAAGTTCTAGACAAAAAGGCTGACATCGCCACAGGCCTCCTGGAATGGGTTCTTGCAGGTTTTGGTAAAAGTAAACGCACTTTCTAAAACAAGGGTAATACAACCAGTTAACCATTTGGCCAAGGTCACTTTAAATACTGGTTTGTCTAGTTCTGAATCAGAAAAGGAAACAATTGCTCAGATGTTCTTAAATGTTTGGTTCTGTGAAGGTAGAAATACAAGTCTGTGGACATCCAAAAGATGTAAAATGTGTACTCTCCTTTTCTGAAAAATTGGGAAAGATGAAGACTGATGACCTGATTAAAAAAATAAGTTCTGACACAACCTTTGGCAAAAAGGACTGATCTACAAGGAAACCCTATCCTTGTGAAAATTAAATAAGGAGGTTCAGAAGGCAATTTTGAAATTCAGACACTCTTCTGGCAAAAGTGACAGCAACTAAGAGAAGTTTTTCCAGGTCAAAAATTTTAGACCAGACTTAGCAGAGGGTTCAAAAGGAGGCTGAGTTAAGGTGTGAAGAAAAAATATTGAAATCCCAAGGAGTAGTAGAATCCTTTAAAGGAGGTCTAAATAGGTTCCCTGAGAAAGGCTTTACAAAGCTTTGAGGAACCCAAGGTAGAATTATTTACTCCAGTATTAAAGTTGGAAATGGCTGCTAATTGTACTCTGATAGATGAGGAGCTAGCACCCTCACTGAAAACTGTGGCTAAAAGTCAAGGACCTTTGAAATCGATGCTGAAAAGGGATCAAACTTCTTGCCACAGGCCCAAAAACACATCTTTTCCATTTACATTTATATATTTTTCTACTGAAACCTTTATGGGAAGATAAAATGTGATGGACAGGGAGGAGAGCCTGGGCTTCCTAACAGTCGAGGGAACTGGTGAAGCCATGTGGGTGAGACAACAGATCTTGGAGTTGGATCTAGAATCCAGGGCAGATAAAGATGAGGCCAAAGGAAGGAAAATCAGATCCAACAAGGCCAGTAAGGGGCAATGAGGATAACTATGCTCTTCAATAGAGATGCTTTTCTGGAGAAATTTGGGGATGAATGGCAATGGGGGATAAACAAAGGAGACCGGTGGGCCAAGCATGAAGTAGAGCATCCCTCTGTGACTCTCCTGTGGGGCTATCAGCACAAAGAACCTGGCCAGCAGTACAAGACTGACTGCCACTGCTGTGGACCACAAAGCCTGAAGTATCAGATGAGCTGGAAGGGAAGAATTCTGAAAAATCGTTTTGACCTGGAACTGAACAGTTTGTATCTGTGAAAGAGGAAGAGAAGCTATTTGGGTAGCTGTATTGAAACGAGCACCAATGAATTTCAAAGTCTGAGTTAGAGTGAGCTGAGATTTGACGTAATTGACAGATATTCCCAGATGGGAGCACAGCAGGAGTAAATAATCCCCTTGCTTGAATCGGTTGATGCCTGATTGGAGCAGTGAGGAGCCAGTCATCCAGATATGGAAACACTCTGGATCCCAGCAGTCTCAGGGGAGCTGCTACAACAGTCATGCACTTGGTGAACACCCTGGAGGCTGTGGTGAAACCAAAGGGTGGTGCTCTGAACTGGTCTGGATCACCTGTTCATTTTGATATGACACTACGTCTTGAATATCTATTGAGCATATCCGGTTGTCCTCATGCAGAAATGTCAGAATGGACTTGACCATTACCATCTGGAACTATGTCCCGAACCAACTGATTTAGTTTGCTGTGATCCAAAAATGGTCTTAAATCTTGTCTTTTTTGGTACTAAAAGAATCTTGCATAATTCCAGACTCTCTTTGGTCTGAGGAACCTCATTTTTCTAGCAGCTTTTTTTATCTCTAGAGAAGCTGCTTCCCTCTGACTGGGTGAACAGTGGGGATGTCCTTTGAAAATGACAGTGGGGGTTGGGAAAATGGTATGATATAACTTCTGGATATTATCCTCTGCACCCATGAATCTTTCGGATAGCTAGTCAGCCTCTCTGGTGCAGGGACAGATGACCAGCGACCATCTCCAGAGATGGACAGTTGGACCTTCATTCAGGAGCACTAATAGACCTGTCTGAGAAGGAATTTCTAGATCCCTGATTATGCAGACCACCTCTGCCACAAGGGTGGCGTCTTCCATCTGACTTCTCCCCTCTACCCCTGGTGGAACTCTCGCCATATGTATCTTGAAAGGGACTCTATGCTTTCTTGAACCACATCTTTCTACCACTTTGTTCCTTGAAAAGGACCATTGAGGAGTAGAAAAACGTAGACCCACAGCAGACAGGGTCTTCCCTTCTTGTTCACACCTAGAGAGAGAGTCTCTGACTTTGGGGCCAAACAACAAGGTTCAAAGTGTGCACTGACAAAAGATTGGAAGGGTTCTGCAAAATCACACAAGTGTATCCAGGCATATCTGCCAATTGGAAAAGCCTGAACCAGCAGCCTATGAGGCACCTTCTGCATCATGGGAGTTCAGCCTCATGGAAGAATTGGAAATACACTGAAGGGTAGCCAACTGTGAAGAAATGGTATTCCCTTCCCTGGAAAATATGGACCCAGAGAGATCTGGTAAGCTCCTTGATAAATTTTTCTTAAGTCTAGTAAATCTGCCAACTAATTCAGTAACCAAGAGTGAAGGTAGCTAATGCATAGATATGCTTCCCAAATCGGTCCAGCATCCTAGACTGCCTATTGGGGGGGTGGGGCAGACAGAAGAACCCTGTTCTGCTAGTTCCTTCCTCGTGGCTGCCACAACCACCATGGCAACAACAGGTACTGCTTTATTCCAGTGTGGACAGTCTTTCGGTGGTGTAAGCATTTTGTCTGGTCTCTTGGGTATAGGCTCAATGGTGTCTGGTTTCTTCCACACCTGCACAGAGAACAAATCGAAGCTCATCGTCACGCAAAGTCAATGCTGAAGTAGAAGAGTGATCCAGAGATCTCTTGCCAGAATCCTTGGCAACAGAATCACCCTCCTTGTCTTGTTTCGTGGGGGTCTGAACCCAGCAACCATAGAGAAATGTTTTGAAGGGATGAGCCCCCCCCCCCCCACCCACCCACCCAAGTATTAATTTATTTCCACCAATTAAAGCTCAGGAGCTGAAGCCCTTGCAGATCTCACAACCAACATCTAGATTAGGACCTAGACAAGATACACATTCTGTGTGGGAGTCTGGAATGGGGATTTTATGCCCACATGCTACACATTTTTTGAAACCAGACGGTTTGTCTGACATATGGAAAAGTTAAGGCCAAACTAAATACTAGGGAAAGTAAAAGAAACAGAATTTTTTTTTACAAAAACAGAAAAAAGGAAGAGAGAAAGGAAAGAATTACAAACAATAGTAATTAGAGGTACTATCAAAAGTACAGGAAGTTATGAAAGACTAACAGCAATGGTATTAAACAGTACTCGGAGTAGGAGAAACTAGAACAAATGTATAGATATATCTAGAAGGATACAAGGGAAAAAAATGTAACCCAAAGCTCAAGATCTCACAATCTACATTTGTTTGCAATGGCAACGAACAAGATCTGGGGTATGTTATGCTGATGGGGCATTAGTGGCAAAGGGAGGAGCTTGAAAGCTCAAGTATTCTAATATCTGGTAAAAGCAGCCAAGTCAGATCATATCTGAATCCAACTGCTGAGGAATGAATGAAAATGGCAACATCAGATCTAATATATTATGTAATGGAAACCAAGTGATAACACTGTACAATGTTCGTTCTGGTAAAGCATGCCCTAGGTCTAGGAATGCATACGAAGTTAATAAGACAAGAATGTTAAAGTAGCTGGATAGCAAGAAACAAAAACAATGCACTAGAAACACAGAGAAGTCATTTAAATGCAGAGAAATTGTGTATGGGCAAGGATGTTTGGTATAATTAAAAATGTAAAGACGCACACAGGAGGATACTTATTTTGGAAGCTTTAAACCAAGTACCAGTGAGAAAAAAACTAGGACCGACATTCTGATGGTTACTGACAATTCTGGCACCCAGTGACATCCCCTGATCTGCTGCCCCATAAACTGTAGTTCAAGAAGCACAAAAAAATAAAAAAAAACTCTTCCTTTTGTTTAAACTGCAGCAACCAACAGCTGAAGTTTTAAACAAACACAAAAGCACTACAGCGCTTCAGTTATGAACAAAAATGCCGGTAAAGCACTGAAAGACACCAACGACAATGGTAGCAGCCAAAAGCACCTCCTCAGCACTTTGCACCCAGAGGCAGTGGCCTCTCTTGTCCCACCCTAGCTACACCTCTGGATGAATTCAAATCTGTTATCCGATTTCAGAATAGGAGACAGTGCTATTAAAATGCAACTTGCTTTCCTTGACAATATGTGCTCGATTGCAAGAGGGTGGAATCATTGCGTTGGGACAGTTATTGTCTGACCATTTGAAACCAGCTACAGCAGCTTTTGAAATATCTAATAAATGTTAAAGGGGGGGGATACTAAAAATGTGCACTGACTGCAGTAATGAACAACCTCCACAAATCAAGGCACACAATGAATGTAGACTATCTAATATAAAGATAAAGGGACAGTTTCAAAAATTAAATGCTACTGATAGTTGAAATCAATGCATCAGTTATCTACAATGGGTATGCTTCAACCTAAAGGAGTAAGTAATTGTTCAAGTTTGTAAACAGCAAAGGAACCAACAGTGCAAACACAACTAATAACCACAAAAGCACTGTGTGGAGAAAAGCGATGCACCGGACAGCTCAGGAATAATAACATAACAGTTCATTATAAAACGTCACGAGTAACACAAATATGTTTTTCGTCAGAAATTCAGACTTCATCAGACAACTAACCTCATTTCTAGCACATAATTTATATCAACTGCAATAAAACAATTAATTCAAACCAACCAATCGGGAAAGTTGCTCATAAATATTACTTAGATACAGCTTATTAAACATGAAACTTTCGTGTCCCAAAAGGAAAACAATGAATGAATGTTTAATACATATTAAAAAATGTCTAAAATCCACTAAACTAAATAGTTTCATATAATTTCTTAAAAATAAGGAAATGTTATGAATATATATGAACAGAATAAGCACACCAGCCATTTCATATAATAAAGACAACAGCACCCTCTAGAGGTCTTCATAAAACATCACATTAACACATCACAATGAATAACAAGATCACTGCTCCAAATCAGGCTATCTGAATATAAAAGCTGAAAATGAATGTCATAATAAGCTCCAATTATATAAAATGAGCCATAATGAATATTAATTATATATATATATATATATATATATATATATATATATATATATATATATATATATAATAAATGGATAAAATTAACGAATATTTATATTAGTATAAAATATAAAAAGCGTATATTATTTTAAATGAATTAATTATATGTTACTATATATATATATATATATATATATATATATATATATATATATATATATATATATATATCTTATTAAAATAAATAATACTTTAACTACTCATTAAATTGATTAATATCGAACAACTAAAACTAAATCTAATCCTAAAGTCTGGCCGCTCTCATTTTTAACACTGATGTGAGGGAGACAGAATCATTTAATTCTGGGGCCCTGTTGGCTTCTAAGACCAATTGCCAATAAAGTTCACGATACTCTGAGTTTCCCATGGCCCACCTCTTTCATCATGTTGTACCTCTTCAATAATGAAAAATGAATATTTTGCCAGAGGGCAGGATAAAGTGCGCTTGTAAAGAGCATTGGTACATTTTTTGTTTTTTATGTCGTTCAAATGTTCATATGTTCTTCTCCCAATCCTCCTTTCTGTCTTCCCTACATAAAAGCTGGAGCAGATCTTACAGGAGGCGATATAAACAACTCCAAATGAGTCACATGTACTATGTGATCTACTACAAATTTCTTTTCCCCTACCCTCAACATATAAACTGCATTGTTCAGCCATCCAAGGACACTGAGGACACAATTTACAAGGAAATGTGCCATTAGCTTTCTTCGTTTTCTTATTCCTTACATGTGAAGGGGTCAACCAGTCTTTAAGGTTACGTCCTCTTCTAAAAATAGTTTTAAAAGCGGTTTTCCCAAAATTAAGATCACTAATTTCCATAAAATTGTTCCACTCTAACAAGAACCTTCTGAATAATCAAAGCATCTCCACTAAAATCATTAACAAAAGCACTATTAAAATTATTACTTTCTTTTGGAAAAGACTTCTCAAGTCCAGCTGAATTCATAGTTTCAAGAATATCACTGGACTTCTCAGCTTTACCAAGAATAGGATAAAATCTGTCATTCCTCTTGTCCAGAACTTCATCTTTTATTTTCAATATAAATTCTAAAGGGTACCCTCGCTCTAAAAACAACTGGGTCAGGAAATCACATTCAACCATAAAATCTATGTCATCGGAGGTCATTCTTGAAATCCTTACAAATTGACCTTTCACTATACTTCTTTTTTGGTGTATGGGATGTCCACTAGAGAAATGAAGAGCTATTAGAAAAGGTTTTCTTCCTAAACACCTTAGATTTAAAATAATTCAAATCTTTAATTAGAGTGATATCCAAATAATTAATCGAATCTAAACTCATTTCATGGGTAAACTTCAAAAATTCAGTAGTATTATTAATATAAGAGATAAATTCATTTAATTTCTCTATAGAATCATTCCAAAGTATCATGATGTCATCCAAATAACGTTTATAAAGGACCCAACAATCTTTATAGGGGCTTTGACGAATAAAGTTCTCTTCCCAAGTATTCAATACCATGGTGGCAAAGATGGGGGCACATCTTGCCCCCATCGCAACTCCACTCTTTTGTCTAAAAAATTCCCCTTGAAAAAAAATATAATTATGTTTTAAAACTAATTCCATCATGACCATACAGATATACATCTCATCATTATTCAGGTCACCAGAGACCCTAATAGCTTCCTCAAACCAATTAAGACCACTATCATGAGGTATAGAACCAAACAAATCCACTACATCAATAGTTACCAGAATAAGATTATTAAATATATTGTCCTTCACAGAATATAATAAATCCCAAGACTCCTTGAGGAAGGACCATCCTTTCATCATAATTCTTTTCAATTTGACATCAATGTATCTGACTAGAGTGGAAGTCACTGAACCTTCTGATGCAACAATGGGTCTTAATGGTGGGTCCAATAACTGCTTGTGAACTTTAGGGATCCCAAAAATAGAGGGAATTCTGGATTTATCAATATTCAAAAATTCAAATAACTCCATATCAATAAAACCTTCTAAGACCAGATCATATAAGGTGGAAAATATCTTTCTATAACTAATATGCATTTCATTTTTGGAAATAGATTAATACTTTAACTCATCAAATAAAAGATTAAACATTTTAGCTTCATAACTAATATTATTCATGAAAACAATCCCACCCCCTTTTTATCTGGCTTCATAACTCTTAGGGTGGGGTTTCTTTTAATAGTTAATAATTCACTCAGATTTAGAAAGGTTAGATGGAAATCTATTGTTTTTAATAGCTAGTCTTAATTCCTTCACC
The DNA here is from genome assembly GCF_019279795.1 of Protopterus annectens. NCBI lineage: Eukaryota > Metazoa > Chordata > Ceratodontiformes > Protopteridae > Protopterus > Protopterus annectens. The sequence continues at coordinate 912,890,644 of NC_056727.1, read as the reverse complement.
ACAGTTTCAAAATTTTTCAATTGAGCATGAACAGGGGGGTTCCATGTACTTTTCCTTTTTAATGGATTGGGAATTACGTCTTCAGATTATTTTTCACCAAACAATAATCTAAAGTTAACTTTTCTCAAAAACATCTTCAAGTCTATTAGAAGTCTACTGGTATTACATTTTGTTCTAGGTACAAAATTAAGCCCTTTTGAGAGTAGGCTAAAGTATACAAAAGTTATCTTGAAATCTGTGTAATTAAAAATAATGAAGTTCTTATATTCATCAGAAGTACAAATCACATTATTCTCATCAGAGTCGGACTCAATTAATTGAAAACTATAATTAAGCCCTACATCTACTGGAGCCCATTTATTTAAAAAATAAATTATCTCCTGCCCCTCCCCCTCCATACATTCTGATAGAAGTTCCCCTCCCTTTGATTTTTGATCCTTTCTGATCTCCGTAAAGGGGGGAAACCTAAAGGGTCCAAATTGTCGACCCCTGAAAGAATCCTGATTGACAGGCATATCCTGTTTTTCATAATCAAAATAAGGAACAGATTTATAACTGCCTCTAGGTTTCGGGTACTGTAAATAATGTTGATATACATACTTGTCTCTATCTTCTTTTTCTTTCTTTCCAAAATTCTGTCACATTTTAAATCAATATTTTTCCTTAAATCAAAATATTTTTTGTTTTCCTCAGTAACAGTAAACATTAAATCATTAATAATCTTAGCGTTAACAGAGTCTATTTGTTCCTTAAGAGTTACCATTTCAGCTTCATTTTGTTTGATTATGGCCCTCAATAAATCAAAGCCCCAACTATCAAACAACTGTAAAAGAGAAGCATGAAAAGGTGTACCCTCAGTAACATTGTTGGGGAACTTAAACACGTAACCCCTTTGGAACAAGTTTCTCAGATAAACATTCCCTCAGATACATGTTATCAATGTTCAATATTTTGTATCTGAAAAGCAGTCATTTAAAATAGATAAATTTCCAGCATAAGTGAAAACATGTCCATCATCTTTAGAAAGGAAGTCTTTGAATTCTACCTTTCGTTTCAGCCAGTCACTCACGGCTAGCGATTGGTATGTATTCTCATTAGAAGTGGCTGGTGCACCAATCTCCCTTCTACGCCTCTCGTTCCTGTCGCTGGCAGTCCCCTCATTGTTCCTGTTAGAAAAAATATTTGGAGAACCATCCGCCCTATTTAACGGGTCCAAGGGACTGGAACAAGACTGTAGCGTTGGTCTATTCCCACTCGAGTGCCTCTGAGGAAACATAGCTCCTTGATTTCCTGGAATCGAAGCTGAAACGTTGTGACGAACCAAGGAGTCGCACAACGGAGTGAGTAAGGCAACCAGCTGACTAAGCTGTTATCTGTTATTATTCCTGAGCTGTCCGGTGCATCGCTTTTCTCCAAACAGTGCTTTTGTGGTTAACTGTTCAAGTTTGGTTACAAAGAACTGAAAACAGCTTTACACTCCTGTCTGTAAAACAGTCAGCTCTACTACCTTCAGACATTATGTACACAGTTAATATGCTAATTCTTGGATAGAAGAAATTAGGTTACATTAGGATATTACACAAAATTACACAGAGTTAACACAAAAGAATTACAGAAACAGATTACGAAGGACCAGTTTGTAACCAGACAAAACTACTGAAGTAAAAAAAAATATATGTTTTACTATGGCACAATTTGAATTATTTCTTTTGAATGTTAATTGGCTGGATTGCAGGAAAAAAACTGAAGATACGGAATTATACTGACAATAGAAATGCACAGAAAAACACTACAGAAAAGACATCTGAACCGTAAGACTAGTATACTATACACCTATAACCTATGTAACAGAATATCAAAGTTTTCTAAAAAGAATCGGAAGGATTGTTTCTTTACTGAAATAAGAGGACAGCAAAAGAAAGGGGTTTTAATGTTACTTTAAGAAGGTATGATGTGCAAAGCTGTTGGCAGGATGCAGCCGTCATACTGGTCGCACTACATATTCCACGGAAAGCAATGAGACAAGACAAAGAATATTATGGGAGACATTATAACCTTTAAGGATGCATGGCAGTAACTTGAGATAGGAACATTACTGGAAATAATAAAGATGCTTCTGCCAGGCAAAGATATCGGAGCTTACTGGCTTATAGCAGATAATGGAAGAAAAATGTATGCATGTATTTGGGATTTCTGATGTAATGAAAATAAATTCAGATGAAGTAAAACACACATTCTTCATCAGAACATGGTTCTTAGGCAACATTAAATACAAGATACATAAATGAAGAATACTGTAATATGGTCTGAACCATGAAAAAGTACAGTTGTGTACCTACCATAAATGTTGATGTTAGAGTGTATTCACTGCTGCAGTCATTACACTTGGGTTATCCTGCTGGCAGGCTACCCGCAGTCGGCCTGAATTCCAAAGTCCTGGTCCGGCGTTGGATGCTGTCACCTCTTCCCTGATGTCAGTGCGCCAGGGGTATATAAGATGCAGCCCATGCCATTTTCTTCAGTTTTTCTTGCCCCAGATGTCAGGTGCCCACAAAAGGGTAGACTAAAAACATTGCTTATAAATAGCATGCACTAAAATAAACATTACCTTTGTCTACAAGCAAATACACCACGTAGGTTGTATAGAATAGAGAAGAACAGATAAGTCCCAGCAAAGAAAGGGGGATGGTGGGTGGGTAACCTGGACTGCAACAGTGAATACACTCGAACATCTACATTTATGGTAGGTACACAACTGTGCTATGTTCATAGTGTTTTCACTGTTGCAGTCATTATACTTTGGTTGAATCCCAAAGCTGAGGTTGGGTGGCTGGGTCTAAATAGAATTAGGAGTGGCTATAAGACCATGCAGAACTGCAGTGGCAAAGAATGCTCTGGATTTAGAGTAAAGAGGCAAGTGGTAGTGCTTTGGAAAAGTGTGCACTGAAGTCCATGTTGCAGCCTCCAAAATATCCTTGGTTGGTACTCCTCTGAGGAAGGCTGCTGAGGTGGCTGCTGCCCTGGTCGAATGTGGCCTAATGCCCTTAGGCACTGATTTGCCATGTTGTGAATAACAGAAACTAATGCAGTGTCCTATCCATTTTGAAATAATCTGCTTTGAGATAGCCTTTCCTTGTGATCCTGCAGCATATGCCAGTAAAAGTTGCTCACGCTTTCTGAAAGATTTAGTTTAGTCCAAGTAGAAGCGTAGCAGTCTGTGTATGTCCAAAGAATGCAGAAATCTCTCCCCTTTATTCTGGAGGTTTGGATAAAATGTAGGCAAATGAATGGTTTGATTAAGAGCCACAGTGGATACTACCTTAGGCATAAATGTTGGGTTTGTCCTTAGAGAAACCCTGTCCGGATGGAAAATGATAAAAAGGTGCCACAGCCATTAATGCCTGCAACTCTGAGACTCTTCTTGCTGAAGTTATTGCTAGGAGCAGAGCTGTTTTCCATAAGAATTTTATCACAGCTGTACTGGCTGGCACAAAAGGAGGCAGTGTGAGCTTTTCCAAGACAAAGTTGAGGTCCCATGCAGGTATTGGTGCTCTTCGTGGGGTCTAATGTTTTTGGCCCCTCTGAGGTACTGCCTTAGTAATGGATGTGAAAAAATAAGCGGGTCCGTATTGTAATGAGCTGAAATGGCAGCGGCATGGATCTTAATTGATGAAAAGGATAGGCCTTTGTCCAGCATCTCAGTTAGGTATTGTAAAATCTGAGGAATATTTGGTACAAGCACGGCAATTCCTTGTGCCTGGTTCCAAGAAAAGAATCTCTTCCACTTTTCTGCATATGATTTTCTGGTGCTGGGCCTCCAGAATAACATCAATAACTGCTTTAGAGAGAGGTGTATCCTGAATGTTTACATTATCCGCCATGCAGCCAGATTTAGGGTTCTGAGTTGGCCGTGCAGTATCTGATTGCTTTGTTGGGTCAGTAAATGAGGAATTTGAGGTAATGTCCAGGCTGGGCCTTGAGACAAGCTCTTTAGGATTGGGTACCAGTGCTGGCGTGGCCAGTCTGGGGCAATCAGGATAATTTTTGGCTTCTCTTGTCTGACCTTTAGGAGTACCTTAGGGAGGCGAGGTAGTGGGGGAAAGGCATATACTGTAAGGCTTTTCCAGCTGAATGATAAAGCATCCACTTTCCATGCTAGCTTGTGATAAGTCCTTGTACAGAATCTCTGTAGTTGGGAGGGGAAGCAAATGGATCTATGTCTGGGCATCCCCATTTCCTTGTTATTATGCTGAAGATTTGTGAATCTAGTTTCCACTCGTGAGGATCCATGAGGTTTCTGCTTAGTTCGTCTGCCAGAGTATGTCTTTCCTGGCAGGAATTATGCTTGCAGGTGTACTTGATAAGTCAATGCTGTGTTCCACAAATTCATGGCTTGTCTGCAGAGGGGGTAGGAATGCGTGCCTCCCTGCTTGTTTATGTACCAGATGACTGTAGTATTGTCCGTCTTTATCAGTAGTGGTCCTGGATGAAGTAGATCCTTGAAAGCTGTCAGGGCATTCTGGACAGCCAGCATTTCTTTTAGATTGATATGAAGAGGAATTGGCTCGTGGGCCATGTGGGCCCCCCAGGCATAATCTGATGCATCTGTTATTGTCTGCCTGGCAGTGGGTAAAGTGAAAGGCTGTCCCTTGTTGTGGGGACAGGCCTGTGCCCACCATCGAAACTCCTGTTGCAGGCAGGGAAGGAGGGTAATAAGTTTTTCCAGGCTGTGGCACTGTTGAGTTCAAACACTTTTTAGATACCATTGAAGCTTCCTCATATGCAGTCTTGCGTATGGAATTAACAGAATGCAGGATGCCATAAAGCCCAAAGCCTGCAGAATTTTTCTTGCAGATAACTGGGTTTTTGTTGCCAACATTTTGAAGTAAGAAGTCAGTTGCCTTTGTTTGCCTGGCCTGAGATAGGCCATCTGGACAGTTGTATTTAAGCTTGCACCCAGGAATATTATATCTTGAGAGGGCACTAGTTTTGATTTCTTTTCGTTTACTGTGTACCCTAGGCAAATTAGTAATCTTTTTACAAACGCCAGATGCTTTAGTAGAATGTCCTTGTTCTCTGCTTGAATAAGGCAGTCGTCCAAGTACGGATATATTTGAATTCCTCTGTCTGCAAAAAGCAATTACTGGTGCCAGGCATTTTGCAAAGACCCTGGGCGCAGTAGATAAGCCAAAGGGCAGTGCAGAGAATTGGTAGTGCATTGAGCCAGCTATGAATCTGAGGCATCTTCTGCAAGATTGTCTGATTGGGACATGCAGGTATGCCTCCTTTAAGTCCAAGGTTATAAGCCAAGCCTTCTTGCCCAGCATGGGCAGAAGCTGCTGCAGAGTCAACATTTTGAATTTTGGAACGTCCAGAAAAGTGTTTAGAATAGGCAGGTCCAGTATTGGTCTCCAGGCTTTGTCCTTTCTGGGTACAGAGAAAAGACGTGAGTAAAATCCTTGTCCCTGCTCCTGTAGTGGTACTCGTTGAATGGCCCTCACGTCCATGAGGGATGAAACTTGCTTTTGTGCCTATGCCCATTGATTGTGTGGCATGTCTGGCATGCCTTTTGCCTTTGGCAGGGTGTGAAAGTGGAACCTGTAATCCTGAGATACTATATTCAAGACCCATTTGTCCTGGGTGATCATGTGTCAGTTTTGTGAAAAAAGTGCTAGTTTTCCCCCTAAGGGAGCGTCCAAAAGATAAGTGCTTGGTACTGGTAGAGGAAAGTCACTGGGACTGTTTCCTATAAGGTTGAGATTTGTCTTCCCCGCTTTTGGAGGTAGAAGCACCCCATTGTTTAGGCCTGTATGAGCCTTGGGGCTGGGATCTGCCTTTAGGGTGCCTGTATCTGCCTCTTTGTGGCCTGACACTGGAAAGGACCATTTTTTTTGAAGGCCAGTTCCTGCTAAATCTGGGTGGCTGTACCTGTAAGAAATCCTTAACTGTCTGCATAGATTTCGCTTTATCCTCCATTTTCTTCAACACCTCTTCTGTCTTAACACCAAACAAAGTATCATGCTGTAATGGAGCATCTAATAATTTTGCTTTAACATGATCAGACAGATTCTGTTCCTTTAACCAAGCATGCCTCCTAATAATAGAACACATTACAGCGGCCCTACAAGAGGCCTCCAAAGAATCAAAACCACATTGCAAAGTATGTTTTCCCACCTGTTCAGCTGCATGCAATAATTCCTGCATTTCCTTGTTTTCAGCATATTCAGAATTTCTCAGCATTTTCTGTTTTAACAGTGACATTAAGTATTGCTGATATTTAAGCATAGGAAACTGACAATTTAAAGCCCTTACAGCCAAGGTAGCAGAAGTGTAAACTTTTTCCCCCACCTGTCCAGTGCTCTAGAATCCCCTATCAGAGGGAACAGGGTTTTTTGCAGTGGAATTTAGAAAACACCGTGAAGGCGAAAGGCCGAGGTACCAGATCGCTTACGAAATAAAAGGAAAAAAGATATTCTGGTGAAGTGCTGGTGGATGTGTGCTTTATTTTTTGCAGTGGAAGCCTTGACCCCTTTGGGACCCTGAGATATAGTTTCTGGGTCAGCAACAGGGTTTTTATATAGAAATTTATGAGTGTCTGGAACCCTGTAGTACCTGTCTGGCTTAACGGGTGCTTGGGGGTATAGAGTCTGGAGACAGGCCAGACTCTGAAAAAACATCTACAATGTCCAGAACAGGAGGAATAGCAAGGGGCCTGTGCTGAGGAAGTAAAATAAAATCTCTGAGCCTTTTCTTGGATTCTGAATAATCCTGGCTCTCCCAATGAAAGTGCTCCCTCATAGTATGCAGGGTTTCCCCAAAAGAGTAATCCTCAGGAGAAGCTGAAGGAATAGATTCTTCAGCATCAGAATACTCATAGGAAGGAAGAGAGTATTCCTGATAAGAGGAGGAATCACAGGAAATGGAAACCTGATCTGAAGATTCATAGTCTGTTGTCTCTTGCCTAGGCCTCTTATCAGGAGGGGGGTGGGAATTCCTGATCAAAGTAATAAGGTCTTCGGCCATTTTGAGCATCTGTTTTTTAGGCATGGAAGTCTGTCCTGGAGAATGCTGTACTTGTTTCTTTGTCTTTAGAGCTGCTTTAGTCTTTGAAGCTGAAGATGGCTTTACATATAACTGTGTAGGTCTGAAAACATCCTCAGGAGCCGATGCCTGCTCAGCGGCTCCAGACCCATCTGAGGGTATAGTTTCAGAGGATCCAATACCTTGAGTTTCCAGAGGCCCAGTCGGCTCCATGTGGGAGTCGGCAGCGGCCTGTGGCTCTGAGGTAGAGGGTGTCAGGGGCAGCAAAAGCGCCTCACTGAGAACCGGCGACTAGCTTAGAGGAAGCCTCATCGTCGGTTTTGGACCTCAGATGCCTGTCCTTGTCTTTATCCTTGCATTTTTTTATAGACCCCGGTCATTGGCTGTTCTGCTGGCATTGTATAATTGAACCTGAGGCCAAAGTAATGAAAGGCAAAATCATACCGACGCTTAATAGTGCGTTGGTTAAATCTAGCACAAAACCAACAACAAGCAACGTCGTGGTCAGGGCCTAGGCAAGGAATACAGTAAGAGTGAAAATCCTAAAAATGTATTTGCTTCCCACAAGAAATACAATTGTTAACTTTTTCTGACATCGGGCTGGAGCAAGAAAAAAGTTTCCCCAACGGGGTACTTAGCTTTAATGAAGACGTCGGATCTGAAATTCAAATTCGAAAATCTCATGTGTCGGCCGACCGGCACTTGCAAACTGCTTTTGCTTCGGGCACCACGCGGCAAGAAAGACTGAGGAAAATGGCATCGGCTGCATCTTGTATACCCCTGGCGCACTGACGTCAGGGAAGAGGCGACAGCATCAGACGCCGGACCAGGACTTTGGAATTCAGGCCGACTGCGGGTAGCCTGCCAGCAGGATAACCCAAGTGTAATGACTGCAACAGTGAAACACGATGAACATCATATCCTGTGATAGTGTCAGACTATGCACCTGTACAAACTCAGTTTTGTAAGCAAGTCTATTGTGATAAGTAAGCGTTTGCATTTTCTAGTACTACTACTGGAAAGGAAGCCTTTTCACGACTGGATAGACTAGACTAAATAAAATGTTTTAGATTTAAACCAGAGTAGAGAGCTTGCGAAGAATTGGGACAATTGAAAACCTGACATTTAGAAATGTGGTCACAATTAAAACTAATAAAATATGGAACAGTCACAGCAGGTATCTAGAAGGATTAAAAGTAGGGGATTTACAGAAGCAAAACAGAATAAAATTGGAAAACAATAGGCTAAAGAGCAAATGAAATAAGTCTGAATACCTATGCAAAAGTACTTAGAAAATATGAACTCAGAGCAATGCTAAGTATTTTTGACAATGTCCCTACAGCAGCTAAATTGCTGCCTCAATGTATTGAGCAACAAAAAGTCAAAAGGGTAACAAATTATAAGTTAAGTACTTACCATAAAACTTGGTATCTGCTGTTCTTTCATTCCTCTTCATGGTTGGGTTACGGATCCAATCCTCGGATAAGACTGGTGCATTTTTACAGACTAGGATCAAAGTCCCGAGCTCCTCCCACTTCCCATAATGCACTGTCTTCTGCCTAACTACCTCAAATGTGTTGGCTGCCCAAAAAGCTCAGAGTGTAGAAAAATAAAAAGGAAAGGCAAACCAGGAACCAGAGGCTCAAAATGAGAAACATTAATTCCTAAAAAGCTCTCTCCAGGTCTTGTAGAGCACTGGGTAGGGGATGGCTGGGAGGAGTAGGAATGAAAGAAGACAACACAGACACAAAGTTATGGTAAGTCCACAACTTATTGGAGGATATGCCAGGGCACTGCGGAAATGAAGGAAGCCCTGCTCCTGCAAACAATGTGATTTGTAATGTGCGACAAAAAATAAATTATCTCCTTACCATAATGTTCCATCTGTGCTGTTGATCTTCATTCATTCTTGCTGAATGGGACTCTGTTCTGACCCCCTCGCACTAGCCAAAAAACTCTCGAGCCAATAATCTACCCACAATGTCCCTCTGTCCATTACCTCAGATCGAGTTTGCAGCCTAAGTATAGCAGGATAACAGAAGCCTTGTCTAAAGCGAAACCTAAAACCTCCCAGAACAAGTGTCCAAACCTTCAAAACTCCTTAGGAGGGGGGGGGGGGGCAGGAGGGTGGGATGCCAAGAATGAATGAAAATGGACAACACAGATGGAACGTTATGGTAAGGATATAACTTTGTTATCTGATATTGTCCATCTTCATTCATTCTTAACAAATGGAAGAGAGTCCCAGCTACTTTAGGTCCTGGGTGGCCCTAAGAAAGGATATTCCTGAGCACCATAGAGCCAAAAGATGCTCTTCCCTTGAAACCATATCCAATTTGTAATGAGTGATAAAGGTATGGGGAGTGACCCACATTGTGGCTGCAAATATTTCTTCCATGGAAGCCTTGGAGTGGAAAACGGCTTAAGTGGATACAGATATGGTGGAATGCGCTTTAACAGTCGCAGGCAGTTTGAGGTTATGATTGTAAATGAAGGTAATAATCCCCAAGCCATTTTGATAAGGTAACTTTGGAGACTGGTTTACCCAAAGTTGAACCTGAAAAGGATACAAATAATTGATCTGATTTTTAGATTGTCTGGTTCTGTCCTGACAGAAATGCAACTGCCTGTGAACATCTAGCAAATGCAAACAATATTCACCTTTATTTCAAAAATTTGGAAACAAGACAAGCAAATCTATAGTCTGGTTAATATTAGATTCTGAGACCAATTTAGGTTAAAAAGGACTGGTTCTCACCCTATCCTTATAAAAAAATCATACAAGGGTGTTTCACACAAAGCCTGCAATTTAGAAACTCTCCTGGCAGAAGTGATGGCCACCAGAAAGAGTTTTCCATGAAAGGAACTTGAATTCGCAAGTAGCTGCTGCTTCAGAGGGCTGAAGGACTAAAGATTGCAGTACGAAGGACAAATCCTATGGAGCTACAGGGTCCTTGAATAAGGACTTTAGGATGTAAAGCACCTTTAAGAAAGGTTCTGCATAAACGATGGGAAATCAAGATAAAGGTATGCTCATCAAACCCACTGTGGAAATTTGAAATAGCTAAAGCTCTCTCCATGATCTGGAAGGCAGGTCCACCCGAAGAGGGATAGGATCCAGGAACAGAGAAAGAGAACCTCGGAACAGAGGTCACACCCTACTCCAAAGGACTGGCCTCCAAACAGGAGCCGGGGAAGAGTCCAAAACTGCCAGGGTTCCAAAAACCAAGGATGGCTCCAAACAATCAGCACCATACTGTAAGCTCTCTGAACAGACAGCCAAACTACAGCTCCAAGAGTCAAATCGATTCCGAGGGAGCCAAAGACATCAAATCTGATCTAGGTACCAAAGAAGGCACTTTTCGGCACCTTAACAGCTGGAACCAGCATAATCGAAGTGCTGGGGTCCGAACCAAAAAATGTAGGTCAGAGGAGGAACATCAGGAGTCCTGGGAGAGAAAGACCTCGACTCCAGTAGGGAGGGAGGTCTGAGTGGGTGCAGGAAGACCCCTGGCTGCCAAAAGCTGATCCACTAATCTCACCACGTCTACCTCACAGACTTCTGGTTGATCAGACCCACATCCCCAAGGAAGAAAACGGCTTATCCAAGAATGGACTGGGAAATGAACCTAGAAAGAGGTCTATAGAAAGGGAATATCTTGTTCTGAGAGGTACGAATGATTCCAGCTGCGGAACAGATAAGTCTGAACAGAGTGGGAGGTCAAAGATGCTGGTGCCGACCAAATTGTCAGTGCAGAGACTATTAAGGTCGGTGCTGAGGGAGTCAGTACCACATGGGGGCCATAACTGTCGGTGCTGAAGACACTGAAGGAACTGGAGACTTACTTAGGAGTCCGGTGCCAATGGTGAGCTTGGCACTCTTTTTATGTTCAATTTTGGAAAACTCTGGCTTAGAGAGGGCTTCGAAGGAGGATTTCAACAATCCCTTTAAAATCAACTTATTTTGACGGTCTGCCAAAGTTCTGGAACTAACACCTTGGCATATCTTACAATTTGTTTCTAAATGGGGCGCACCCAAACAATATACACATGAAAGATGCCAGTCTGAATTGGGCATCTTTCTTCCACAATCTTAGCACTGCTCAACTCATTCACTCCAGAGCAGCTCAGAAAAAGCTGCCTGCTTAATTCCACCATAGGAACAACAGTGCAGCCTGAGCTCATTTTCAGAAAATCCATTTGTAATACCATACAGAAAAAAAATGTTCATAACCAACTATAAAAGCTAGACTAAAAATGTAAATGCGAAAGTTGCTCAGCAGACACTGACCTTTCCAACAGTGAAAATGTTGATAGTATCAAAGTCATTATAAGATATCTGGCAAGGAATGCTGATTTAGTGCATATTTTTTACCTTTTTGGAAAAGCAAAGCACAATATATCTTGATCAATGTATCATGTAGACCTATACAATTTGTATGAATGTCAGCTTTAAAATGATACCTTAACCATTACTTTGTGATGCTCCTTTACAGAGATATTCACAGAAATATGATTAATATTTCTCATAATTGATAAAAAGCATAATAGCTCATCTGTAACAGACAGTGGTTACATATCAGTGTACAAGCTGTGTGGCTCAATGTCAGCTTCAAAATGATGCATCATTTGTCTCATCACCATGCTCCCTTGCAAAGATATGGGCATAATAATGAGAAGTATTGGAAATGTATAATTTTCGTAAACATACAAGACTAAACAAACTTATCTGTACATATGTACAGTGCACAGACACAGTTCTTTTACCACTTTGTAAGGAGTAATACTGTCTTCAAAATGAGGTATTATTTGCCACACTAACACGTTCCCTTGCAAAGTTATTTACCAAAATATGAAAAAAAAAAATCACAATTTTCATAACTGTAAGTCCGAAACAAACTTTGATATCTGTACAACATACAGGCACAGTTCTCTTATTATGTTGGAACTATGAATATTGTCTTCAAACTGAGGTATTACTTAGCACATTCAGATGCTCCCTTGCAAAGCTATTTACCAAAATATGAAAAAAAATCAATTTCCATTACCTAAGTCCTAGAGAATCTGTGAGATCTGTACATGTGTACAGCCCACAGGCACAGTTCTTTTACCATGTTGTAAGGAGTAATACTGACAGTCTTCAAAATGACGTATTAGTACGTTGACATTTTTCCTTAGCAAAGTAATTTACTAAAATATGAAAAAATATATCATTTCCATAACCTTAGTCCTAAAAAAATTGATATCTGTACATGAGTACAGTATACAAACAGTTCTTTTATCATGTTGTAAGGAGTAATACTGTCTTCAAACTGAGGTCTTACTTTGCATGTTGACATCTTCCCTAGCAAAGTTAATTTACCAAAATATGAAAAAAAAAATCATAATTTTCTTAGCCGAAGTCCTAAACAAACACTATCTGTACTTGCATACAGCATACAGAAAGTCCTTTCACCATGTTGTGCGTACTAATACTGTCTTCAAATTAACAAGTTCCCTAGCAACAATTGGAAAAATGTCAATTTTCATAACCTAAGCCCTAGACAAAATGTGACATCTGTACAGCCCACGGGGACAGTTCTTTTACCATGTTGTAAGGACCAACACTCTCTTCAAAATGGACAGGCATGAGACTTCAGTGGCACTAGAGGGCATCTGATGTGCCCCATACCTGTGCTGGCTACCCACTTAAGACTGCTGACACTGTCTCACGATCTCCCGCCGTGTCATCATAGGTTCATAGGTAGGTAACTAGGCTATCGGCCCAAGGGCCTACGTAAGCCTAGCCAGCAAGGTACCATAGTTTACGCCACCCAAGAAAGTTATTTTCTGCCTTTTCTCTTTACGTGTCCATTCAGCCTACATACATTTACTTTACTAGAGGGAGGGAGAGTGATTCACAAAAATATGGCCTATACAACCCCCAATGGATACCTTCATCTTTATCTTGCAATATGAGAAAATGGTTAAACTTAAAGTAAGAAATGGGGGGGGGGGGCATGACTCCACAGACAGGAACCAAAATCGGTCATGTGCATTCATCAATGTGATCACGACTTTTAGTAATGTGAACAGTGACAGCTGCTACGAGTTTTACCTGATAAGTGATAATGACTTATTGTTATACTGTAACTACTCATCGTAAATGAATAATGAATAATGTGATAATGAGTTGCATTTCATTACCACAAGGTTCTGGATGCTCAAAGGGGATAATTGCTGCATATCTAACCTGTTGAGTAGACCTTCATTACATTCCTGATGCAGTTTTTTTTTAAACTTTTAGCTCAACGACTTAGAAAAAGTAAGCCAAAAGTAGAGAGGGTAGTCGCCTAGCTGAAGGAGGGGAGGTTATAACAAGGAAGATTAACAAGAGATCGTGTACAGGCACTGGAAATATTTTGGAAATTTTATGAGGGTCTGTATAAAGCGGAGAAACATGAATATCAAGAAAAGGCAGAAATGGAGAGGTTTGTGGAAGAATTGAATACGCCAAGGTTGGTGGTGGATGAGACTCAGCTGCTAATAGTTGGGATAGGTCACTTTAAGCCTAGCCGTTTCATCCTAATGTAATACCATAGAAATGTTAGTCATTACCCAAGATTGCATTTAATGATGACTGCCCATGTCCAAGAGAGTTGTGGGTGCCATCCCAGTCAAGAATTTATGGTGCCCCATCCACTCGTCCAGGTTCCTCTTGAACAGTGTCAGAGGTGCTCGGTTTTATAAAAATTGGTATGCTGTTCCAAAGATGCAGCAGTCACTGGGACATAAATAGGACTTGCTGGAATGACAGATTTAAGTCACATGCCATATTTAGGTCCCTGGAATGGACAGCCATAATCCCATTTGATTTACAGATATGTAGCAAGTTCATTAGGTTTGAGTCTTGGATTGCTCTGTAGGCCAAGCACAAGTCTCCCCTAAGAAGACTATATGATACAGAGTATAGTAATAGGGACCTTAGTCAGTCTTTGTAAGGCACATGCTGGAGCCCCTTGATCTTTTTAGAAACCTCTGAGGTCTCTCCAATTGCTACATGTGCTTTGGTACATGGTGAAAAGGAAGTTATACTCAATTATGGTCTGGACTGGAAAATATTAGGGTACAACCCAACACCCTAATAATGGGCGATTTCAACTATCCCTCCATTAACTGTGAAAACTACCCATATATCAACTCTTTTGCTCAACGTTTTCTGGAATTCATAAATTACAATGCCTTGGATCAACTTATCCACACCCCCAATGTTAGCAATATCCTAGACCTAGTCATTACCAACATGGGCAACTAGTGTTTTACACCAGAGGTCAGTTTCTTGTTGGTCAGCTCCGACCACAAGCTAATCACCGTAGACATCCACATCCCGCCCCCACCCCCACCCCTCATTAGGGAAACCACAATAAAAAATTTCTCCAAAGCCAACTTCACGCTTAAGACAGAAGTGGCAAACTTCACGACACCCATGCAGACATACAATAGAGGTACAACTGCTGAATACTACATAAATGTACATTATGAGCACTTACACGAGTGCACAGATCGTGCTATACCTAACAAAACCAAGATGCTATCCTCCAAAAAAAAGAAGCCAATCTGGTGGTCCCCTGCCATAAACAAACTCTACAACAGATGAAAGAAACTGTTGCAAAAAGAGTAAACTCCCAGGACTGGGCACAGCAAACTCAAGAAAGTCTTCCAACATCAAATATACCTCATATTAAGAGTATAACAGCCTAAATTACCTTTTAAACTAAAAAAAAAATAAATAAATAAACTGTATATTCCTTTCCTTAGGGCCACTGACATTTTTAACACACACATCTAATAAACAGACTGTTTGCAAACACAGATAACAAATGTAATTACTTGTGTGTATTTTATGGTTTCAGATAGCTCATCAGATGTGTGTTCCTGTCAGCAATACAAGTTAATACCACAATCACAAATGACTCTGTACGTCTCCTGCTAAGCCTGTGTGATCAACTACAGCTCTCCCCGTGACATGGCAGAAAAGACATTCATAAGGATTACTAACTGCATTCCACATATCAAATAATGGTGCAGAACCAACAGATTTTGTTACTGAAATATCACAAAACATTGCAGCAGCATACCTCTCAACTGTCCAGAATTTCAAATATTTCAGTATACAATGACAGGTATTTGAGTTTCAGTGTGGTTAAGTAGTACAGCAGCAACCAAAAATAAATAAAGATTGCATGGAGAAGATGCAAGGCATTATGAGGTGACTTTCCCCCAAGTGAACACACTGCAGAGGTGCAACTCACATGCACTTGTTCTGTGAGTGTCTTAAGTTCCAATATATTTACAGGGTTCATAGATTAGTACTAGGCTAACTGCCACTGTGGGGCATTTTAAGCCTCACCTTCACCCCAGTAGTGCCTAACAAGTATTAATAATATATCTAATTTCCCACTAAGCAGCCCACATCCTCTGACTCAAGTATTAGCACAGAAAAATGCCTCACAAATAAAAGGAAGATGACTAGCAATATGAGGATATTGGACCATCAGAATGAAAAGCAAGCCTAATATAGTGGCAAACAAGAAAGGACATGGTGTACTTTAACAAAACTCATTCACTGACTGAAGCTGCATTTTCAGAGACTACCAAGTATAATACAAGAAATGAGTAAAAAATATAGCTGCAACAACTGAGCGATGATCAAAACTATGCAAGCAGCTGAAACTTCTGCAATGAAGCAAAACAGAAAAGGTTCTTCTGAAGTCAGAGTAAGACGCATTCTACTCTTCTGTTTGGATCCATCACCTCACAGTTATCTATATAGGCACTGCTGTGGAAGTGAGAAGAGGATCCTTGTGGCCCTTTTACTCAGAGTCAAACTCTTGTCACCATCCTTCATATATAACAAAATGAGGGACACAAGAAAGCTTAAGGTGCTGGACAGAACATGACATCCTAGCTAGGCTTCGCTATATTCACTATTTTATAAAGTGGAACAATAAAATGTTCTCTGTCACCTAATGTTTGCTAAGGGTTTTACCTCTTGCGATTTCTCACTCAGCATTCCAAACAGCTCAAGTGCTATTTGATGACTGCAGGCTGGGAGCCATAAATCGAAACTCCTAACGATGTGGACATCCTACAAAAGGGCCTCACTGAGACAGATGTAGTTCCTCTTCATGGAACTGAAAACTGAAGCACTACAGGTATGCAAAAAAACTAGTACTGAATGTGTTTACTACATAAAAACAGTTCTGCCAGTTTGCTACTACTACCACTACATACATCACCTTACTATTCAAACTGGACTCCAATAAACCCACTGCCATTCAGAGGCTTAGAGATGCAGCTATAGACACAGCTCATAGTGAGGCTGCACATTCTGTTTGTCAGATTTAAATACCATTTTCTTCATTTTAAACAATCAAACACAAAGTGCTTCGGCGCTTTAGCATAACCGCAAATGCAAGTATTCGGCAGTCATTTATGAAACCACGATGGTCTACTAGCTTCATAAACGAACTCCTGTTATGCACTGTCAACATCAGTATCTGTTGATTTTTACCTTCTTGGCATCAGCTCTATCTGTACATGCCCTAGTTAGGGCAATTTGAACTATTTAGAAGAAATTAAATTAATATATTCTGCTTGACTCATGAGAATGTTTTACTCAGTATCCCTACTGGCTGCCTAAGGTCAAAATGTTTCTCAGATTGGCTCCTTTCTCTCTCTTTGCTGACTGGCTGTAATTATTATTTGGGAGTCAGAGAATGAAGAGAGGAACCAACGTGTCGAAACCATTACAGTGGAAAATGCCTTCAACAGCAGTTAGGCGTGGCATTAAATTGAACTGATACAATAAAAAGTTTTGCATAAGCATGAATTTTCTGAACAGTATGAAGTCTGAAATGTTGGTCATTACTTTCAAGCTCCAGTCTGTCAGTAATGAACTTGAACCCATCATCTGTCCCTTTTATTTATAGCTTTGTTCAGATTTATTCCCATCAGTGGCTCAGAGGCATGCACTAACCCTTCGTCCCCCCTTTATTTATAGTTTTATACAGATTTATTGCTGTATAAGGCTGAGAGGTATCCACAAACCCTTCAACCTTACAATGTTTATAGTTTCTTCCAGGTTTTTTTCTTGTGAGAGGCAGAGGGGTAAGCACAAACCTCTCTGAAGGGTGAGTGAACGAGTGATCGCCTGGCAGCACTCGTCTCGCACACAGTTTCATCTGCTTTCATACTTGCATTCACTCACACATGCAGACAAACACACGCACACTTTCTCTGTTTTACTTCTTTTTTACACTCATTAAACAGCTTCTTAGTGACTGTAAAATAATAAGTTTAACCATACTCGCACTGTCATACATCCATACACTGCTAGCAGACTTACCTTCAGAAATAGATATCCCTTGCAGCTGTAGTGTACTTTCATGGTTTTAATCCACTGCTGTCTGAGTTCTCAGAGTGTGACGTTTGGAAGTAGCTGCAGTCTAGTGAACAAGCACACGGAAATGTTCTGACAAAATAAACAGACAGATCCTGTAGCAAAGTTCATAGGTTGGTACTAGGCTATCGGCCCTCGAGCCTTATACAAGCTTAGCCATAATTCACTGGCTACTTCTTCCCACACTATTTACTTCCCTGGACCCCTGTCTAGCAGGGTGACTGACGTGATCCCCAGGGTGAATTTCTTTTCTCCCATCCAATCATCAAGGTTCCTTTTGAAGACGGCCAAAAGAGGCGCTCTGCTTGACATGTATGGGCAGTCTATTCCAGAGTCTGGGGAGTCTCTGGGTCAGGAACCTATCACTCCAGCATGTTTTGTTTACTGTAATGACAAGGTTTAGATCCCTTGAGCGTGTGGCTCTGAGGGATTGGGATTTCTTTAAGTGTAGCATGTCCAACAGCTCTGGGTTTTACATGGCCTTGTATGTAAGCAGAGATCGCCTCCGAGTAGACGATATGCGACAGAGTATAGCTGGAGTTTAAGGTGGTCAGCGTAGGGCATCTGCTCTAGGCCTGCGATTCTTTTAGTGAGGTATTTCTGCCGCCTTTCCAGATGTTGCAGATGTCTTGAGAGGTACATACCAAATGGGGCACTGTATTCTATAATTGGTCTAATGAGGGATGAGTGCAGTGGGACAATGATGAAAAGTCCTTAGTGATGTGTGCCACATAGGATTTCCTGACTGTTACGGCGATGTGGTTATCGAAGGTGAGACCACTGTCCACCTGTGTCCCTAAGTCTCTTATCACACTTTGTATTTAGTGCACTGCCACCTATGTGGTAATTCACTGGTACATGTTTTTCCCAAAGGGGATAACTATACATTTCTTGGCAATGTGCTTGAGCCCATGTCTCTGGCACCAAGCATCTGTTTCTGCAAGGCCCTTTTGTAGATTATCCACAACATTTGGTGATTCAATAATGGCCTCCAGTTTGCAGTCATCTGTGAACTTTGTTAGCTAGAGTCCCTTAGTGTAGGCTTGTACTTCAAAGAAGTAGATGCCAAACAAGAACGGTCCCAGGACTGAAACCTGAGGTACTCCACTTGTCTGGAGCTGGATTTGGAGTCAGCTACTTTTACAGTGTGGGTTCTGTCAGTAAGCCAGTTGGCAACCCATCGAGTGACGTAGGGATTAATGCCCAGCACAGTAAGTTTATCTACGATTCCAGAGTGGGGGATGGTGTCAAAGGCCTTGGTGAGGTCCAGATAAGCTGTGTAGACCACCTTACCCTCATCCACGGCTCTGAAGACTGATTCGAAAAAGTCAATCAGGTTCAGGAGACAAAATCGGCCCTTCACGAACCCAAACTGGGTGGGGTCCAGTGTTTGAAGGTTGCCAAAGTCTTTGTTTATAAGTTCCATGATAATACTTTCCACGGCCTTGCAGATCAGGCTCGTAAGACTGACAGGGCGGTAGTGCCCAGGATCCAAAGTGGATCCCCCCTTGTGGAGTGGGATAACTGTAGCTGTGCGCCACTCAGTGGGCACGAAGCCTGAGGTGAGGCTATGATTAAACATGACACTTAGGTGAAGTGCCAGTTCATTTTGTAGTTCATGTAGTACACAGCACAGGATGTTATTTGGTCCCATGAATGCTGTATTCTTAGCTTTGGAGAGTGCTTTTTTTTTTTTTTTTTTTTTTTTTAGCCTGTGTGGCCGTTATTACCAGACTTTGGCAATCTTCCGTTATTTAATGGGCCGTTAAGGGGGTGAGAGGGAGGTGAAGTTGGCAGTGAATTGATCTGCCAGGATACTGGCAATATCCTTGGGATCAGTATATTTAATGCCATTCTGTTGTAGCTCAAAGCAAATCTGAGCATTGCCATTTAGATTCTTGACAGTTATAGAATGCTTTGTGGTTGTCTTTGGAATCTTTGGCAATTTAATTTTTGTAACTAGCTTTGCAGGATTTTATGAGGGATCTCACCTTCTTACTGAGGCTGGTAAGGGAGTTTTTTTTGCATGTATGGAATTTATACAAATCTCAGAAAAAAGAAAGGGATTTGCTACTGAAGGACCCTCTACTTACTTTTACAGAACAAAGAATAGGTTTTGGTGTTGGAAGTGTTCGGCTTGGATTGCAAGAATCCGATTGGCCACCACCACTTACTTCACTTAACACATACAGAAATGGCTTGCTGTGATCCGAGGTGCATACACAGTGCACAGCAAGCAGATTTTCTCAAAAAAATCAAATAAGAGCATCATGTTATTCCACACTGAAAACTAAGCTGAGAATGTAACTGAAAGTGCAGGTACTTTTTCAACTTAGTTTTTAAGAGTGGCGCTAAAATATGGCTGTATAGTTGCTCACATGTGTGGAAGGCAGTCGGGTGCAACTGTATTCAACTCCTAACATCTGAGAGAGAGCTCGGGGTTGAGCAAAGGCACCATAGGCCGGTACTTGGAGTTAATGAGTTAAAACTTTATATGCCTTTCTGCTTCTTCGCCATTTTAAGAAATCACACACACACTCGCACACTCAAAGTACAGAATAGAAAAGAAACCTAGCAGCAATGGTAGGGAGAAATACCAACAGCAGCTAAACGGGAAAAATACCAGCGATGGTACCAAAAGAAATTACTTAAGTAAAGGGGGGAGGGTTACCAACAATGGTAACAGAGAATACCATTAGGTAAGAAGGACAGACAGCTGATTTATACACGCACACAACCAAAATACAATAGAAAAAATAACTAGTTTAAAAATATACAGAGCAAGTTTTAAGAGAAAAAATAGATATAATTAAAGCACTTAGAGAGTATCGGCTGACACGTCTTATCAGAGCGGCAAATCTGAGATAACAGAGAGGGGCACTGTGGGTAGAGTCTTATCACAAGAGTTTTTTTGGCTGGTGAGAGCTCTATAGGTTCATAGGTAGGTACTAGGCTATCTGCCTGAGGGCATTTATAAGCCTAGCCAGAGTGTGTCGGCTTTCACCACCCCATTGATTGATTAACTGAGCCTCTGTCAAGCAGAGCCAATGAAGTGATCCCAGGGGTGTCCTTTCTGTTACCCATCCACTCATCAAGGCTTCTCTTGAAGAGTGTTAGTGAGGGGCTCTGCCTAATGTAGTTAGGAATTTTGTTCCAAAGCATGGGGAGTCTCTGTGACAGGAATCTATCCCTCCAGCATATTCTATTTATTGTTGTGGCTAGGTTTAGCTCACTAGAGTGCGTGGCTTGCAGTGACTTGGATTTCTTTAAGTGGAGCATGTCCATCAATTCTGAGTTGGACATGGCTTTGTAAGTCAGGTAGAGATCACCTCTGAGTAAGCGATATGCCACTGAGTACAGCCGGAGTTTTTTCAGTCGGGCTGCATAGGACATATGTTGGAGGCCAGTAATCCTCTTGGTGAGGTGCTTTTGTGGTCTTTCAAGCTGTTGGAAGTGTCTTGTGAGGTACACATCCCAAATGGGGCATTGTAACCTATGATGGGTCTGATGAGTGACTAGTAGAGGGGCACTATAACCTCTATTTCTAGATGCGAATTCCTTAGTAATTACATGGGCCACATAGAAGGATTTCCTAACTACTTTGGCAATATGATTGTCAAAGGAGAGATTACCATCTACCTGGGTCCCGAGATCTCTTATTACCTCTTCTGTATTAAGGGGGCTGCCGCCTATGTGGTAAGTCGTGGGTGTTTTGTTTTTCCCAAACGGGATAACTATGCATTTTTTGGCATTTAGCTTGAGGCCATGACTTTGACACCAGGTGTCTGTCTCAGTAAGGCCTTTTTGGAGAATGCCCATGTCAGCCGGAGAGTCAATTATGGCTCCCAGTTTGCAGTCATTGGCAAACTTGGTTAGCCATAGTCCTCCTGTGTTTGCCTGTACTTCTGAGAAACATATGCCGAACAGTAGGGGTCTCAGAACCGAGCCTTGCGGGACACCACTTGCGACTAGTTTATAGTCGGACCTGGAGCCCGCTATTCTTACCGTGTGAGTTCTGTCTGTAAGCCAGTTAGCAACCCATCTTGTGACATAGGGGTTTATGTTCAGGCTGGTGAGTTTTGCTATAATACCACAGTGAGGAATGGTGTCCAACGCCTTGGCGAGATCAAGGTAGGCTGTGTGAACCACCTTTCCCTCGTCTATGGCCTTGGTAACTGTCTCAAAGAAGTCAATCAGGGTTAGTAGGCATGATCTGCCCTTAAAGTCGAACTGGGTCGGGTCAAGTGTTTGGAAGTTCCCGATGTCTTTGTTAAGGAGTTCTATGATGATGCGCTCCACAGCCTTGCAGACCAGGCTAGTCAGGCTTATGGGACGATAGTTACCAGAGTCAGCTGGGGCTCCTCCTTTGTGGAGCGGAATAACCATTGCTGTGCGCCATTCTATGGGCACGTAGCCTGTGGAGAGGTTGAACAGTGTGTTTAGGTGGGGGGGGGGGTCAGTTCGTTCTGTAGTTCGTGCAAGACGCAGTCTGGGACACCATCTGGCTCCATTGATGCTATGTTTTTGGCTTTTGAAAGGGCTGTTTTCACCTGTGCTTCTGTGATTTCCAGGACACTACACTTTTCCGGTATTGTTGTGGGCCCTTTTGAAGGTTAGAGGGAGGTGAAGTTTGCACTGAATCTATCTGCCACTATGTGGCAATATCAGTAGGTTCAGTATATTTTGCACTATCTCAGAGCATATCTGCGAGTTGCCACTTAGATTTTTGACATAGCTAAAGAAGGCTTTGTGATCATCTTTCGAGTCCTTAGCTATTTTTCTTTTGAAGTTAGCCTTGGATGATTTTATGAGGGACCTTAGTTTCTTACTGATAATGATCAGGGATGTCTTTCCTTCTTGGGATTTGCTTTTTTTCTAAACTAGTTTCCTCCTTTTGTTGTAGAACCTGTTTATGGCAAGGGTCCACCAGACTGGTTTCCTTCTCTTATGGGAGTGAGTCTTGGTTTTGCTAGGGATGGCAATGGCCAAGTCTGTTCTGAGGGGTTGGAACAGAGTCCCATTTTATGAATGCAGCACTTATATCATCTAAGGATGCCCTGGAAGAAAAGGCAAATGCGGTAGACACAGACCTAGTTGAGTGGGCCTTAGGAGGGTGAGGCAACAGTAATCTGTACTTGGCATAAATCAAGGTAATGCAGTCTGTTATCCACTTAGCTGGGATAACTTCTGCAACCATCTGATCTAGCAGACTCTGAGAAAGACACAAACAATTGGTCTGACTTTCGAAAAGGTTTCTTCCTATGAAGATAGAAACCTAACTGCCTACGAGCATCAAGCAGATGTAGCAAAGGTTCTCACTCATTCATTAGAAAAATCTGTGAAGAAAACTGGCAGTTGTATGGTCTGGTTGAGGTTGGATTCTGTATTTACTATGGTCATGAAAGATGGATTAGTATGAAGGGCCAACCTATCTTTGTGAAAGACGATGTAAGCAGACTTAGAAGACCGTGCCTGGATTTCAGAAATCGTCTTTGCTGAACTGATGGCAATAAGGAAGACCATCGCTCATAAAAGAAACCAAGTCACACACACTATCTGGTTTGAAGGGTTTTTGAGTTAAGCCTAGTAAGACCACAATAAGATCCCATGGCAGGGAAGGATCTTTAACTGGAGCCCGGAATAGGAGGATTCCTTTTATGAAGGCCTTGCACAATTTGGAGGTTGCAGGGGAACTAAAAAATACCTGAATGGAAGTTGGAGACTGCTACTAATTAAAGTTTGATAGTAAAGAAACTGGCTCCTTCTTTGAAAAAAGATGCAAAGAGAAGGATAGCTGATACGTTCTCTTTGGAGGCCCAGAAGGCAAATCTCTCATTTACTCGTATAGACTTTCTTGGTAGCCAGTTTCTGGGAAGCTAGAATAATGTCTCTGACAGGGGAAGCAAACCTGGAACTTTGAACAATCACTGGAATTGGAGAAACCAAGCAGGCAGTTTGAGAAATATTAGACTGGGGTGAAAAACCTTTATCGGGTGAAGGAGGAGGTCCTGTTTAGGTTCTAGTATCCGCGGAGGAGACTTCAGGTGAGGCCAGAGGAAGAAAAACATCTGACAAGGCCAGTAGGGGGCAATGAGGATCAGCGAGGTCTTCAGACGTTTTGTTTCTGTAGAAATTTTGGGATCAAAGCAAAGGTAGAGGGGGATAAGTGCACAGGAGACCAGGTAAGCCAGTCGTGAACCACAACATCCCTTGGGGACTCTACCAGCAGGGGTATCAAAGCGAAGTAACTGCTGCACTTATACTTGGAGGATGTAAAAAGGTCGCATCAGGGTTGGCCCCAGTGGCTGAAGATCAAGTCCACTACGGATTCATTGAGGGACCACTTGTTAAGGGGTCAGAATGAACTTACTGAGCTGGTCTGCCAGAACGTTGGGTCTCCCCAGTATGCGAGTTGCAAGTAGAAAATGGTCTGAAGACATCACCCATTCCCAGAATCTCATGGCCTCTCTGCACGATGGGCAAGAGTGGGTTTCTCCTTGTTTGTTGATGTACCACATCACTGCCATGTTGTCAGTGAGAATAGCAATAATTCGCAGAGGGAAAACATCCTGAAAGGCTTGCAATGCGAGGACTGCTCCCAACTCAAACATTTATATGCAACCTGGTCTCTACTTGCGACCATGTGCCTTGGACCACCTTTCTCTTGAAATGACCACACACACGCCCAACTGGGAAGCATCCGTGGTCACCATGGCTGAGGAGGAAAGGTCTGCAGATTATCAGGTCGTCCGACAGCAGCCACCACTGAAGATGCTTTTGGCAAACCAGTCAACTTGACAGGAGCAGACAGAGGCTGGTAGAGAACAGACCACTGAGCAGCCAGGGTCCAGTGAAGCACTTGCATAAAATACCTTGCTACAGGGACTAAGGGACTGGCAGACGCCATAGATCCAAGAGTCTGAAGTATCAGTCTTGCCAGTGGGGGAGACCAGTTTAAGAAGGCTTGAACATGATCTCTCAATGTCTGAGCACAATGACAGGGTAGAGGTGCAATTTGGTTCAGTGTCAGTGTGTCCGAGGAAGTTCGGATAAATTCTAAACTGTGAACTGGGGATGGGATTGACTGTCATGTTTATGGTGATACCCAGATGGTTGGCAAGGCTGAAGTAATCCCTGGCCTGGAGTAGCTGATGCCTAGTTGGGGCAGTGAAAACCCAGTTGTCCATATATGGAAACACCTGGAATCCTTGCAGTCTCAGGTGAGCTGCGACTACTGCCATGCATTTGGTAAACATCCTGGGGGCTTTGGTGAGTCCAAAGGGCAGAGCTCTGAACTGGAAGTGACTGGCCCCCAGCTGGAACCGCAAATAACTTCTAAAGTGCCAGTCTATTTTGATGTGATAGCACACGTCCTGTAAGTCCACAGAGCACATCCAATTGTTCTTCCTCAGCAAGGGTAGAATGGACTGGACAATAACCATTCAGAACTTTGTCTTTTTTATGAGTAAACTCAACTTGCTTAGATCCAAAATGGATATCGGGTCCCCGAGAAAAATAATTATTATAGAGGCCCCTTGCACAGCACATAGTCAATCTTGGGGTATGTTTAAATGTGGGCACTGTAATCATTGCCGCCACATTCAGACAGGGAAACAAGTTTTTGTACATGGGAACATGTATACAATTAAAAGTAGATTTAATTGTAATAGTCAAAGAATAGCATATCTTGCTTCATGCCAACAATACATGGCCTTTTAATTAGCGAATATCTGAAAATCTGTATAGCATCAGTAAGAATACTAGCACAAACGCTTTAGCTACACACGTGGCTGAGTTTCATTCACATAGCTTTTTATTCACAGTTGTCGAACAAGTTAAGAAAAATTGTAGAGGTGGGCCTTGGGAGTTGAAATTAGAAGAATGTCAATTAATATGGCAACTGCAGACTAATGCTCATATTTATCCTGGCCTCAATGAAATGTGTTCCATCAAATGCCTTCTAAAACTAAAAGCTTTAGAAAGGTAAATCTACATGTAGTTTACATTTTATTTTGTGTACATGAGCAGTCTTGGTCTTTATGGTATATATTTATATATAATGGGTACTAAAGTATTTAATATAATAGTTTTATTCAATGTTTTTTATGGTAAGTTATCTGTGCATTATTTCTTTAAGCATTAACTTGATTCATTTTGATTAATTGATTTATCTTAATAGGGTTATAAAATGGATGCATTATGGGAGAAAGATGTCTAATGAAGTACATGAAATTGTTTGTACAAAGCACTATCCAACAATAAATACATGTGGATTTTACCAGTATTGCCATCGGTTTGGTTTTTACAAGTTTTTGGTCTTTGTTGATTTAATATTATAGCGACCTATTTCTACCTTAAACAATGATTACAAACTTTTTACACTAATGGCAAAAAAAAAAAAAAAAAAAAGAAAGCCCTCTTTGCTGCACCCAGATCAGACATGGATTTATTCAGGGCCAAACTATATTTGGCAACTTTAGCCCTCTATTATCATAGCCCAGGTTTCAAAAAAAGCTCATTCTCCTGATGGCCAGTCTACACAGAGAAAAGGCCTTTGACAGAGTTCAATGACCAAATTATTCATGGTGTTTCAAAGAATGTTTTGGTAAGGATAGCTGAGAAACTAAATCTGTACTTAAGCACAGGCTAAGAGCAGGTTGGGGCAGACACTTAGAGAGGTACTAAACAAGGTTGCCCTTTTTCCCCAGATTCTTTCTGCACTATAGTTAGAACCTTTAGCAAACAGAGTGTGGTCCTCTGTATTTCAAGGATATTCAGTAGAAGGTTTGGAAGCATGTTCTTCCATATGCAGATAACCTGCTTTGATATAGAATATCCCAAAAATGATCCAGGTAAAGTTTTGGAAAAATGAAGATAAAACTAAGGTAGTGAAAATAAAATTTGCACCCTCCAGAGAATCGGTGCAAAAATTCCTACTACTTGACTCAACTAAAGAGATTACTATTTGGGGATCCAAATGATGGAAGCACTGGAAAGTTAAATTTCCTCCATTTGTAATAAAGCAGTATAAAAAAAAAAAAAAAAAAAAAATATTTGTTATATACAAATAAATGTTATATGTGTGTGTGTGTGTGTGTGTGTGTGTGTGTGTGTGTGTGTGTGTGTATATCTATATATATCTATACACACACATATATATATATATATATATACATATATATATATATATATATATATATATATATATATATATATATATACATACACATATATATATATATATATATATATATATATATATATATATATATACACACACACACATATATACATACACACACACACGTGTGTGTGTGTGTGTGTGTGTGTGTGTGTGTGTGTGTGTGTGTCTGCGCGCCTTCAACAATGGGGGGAAAAGAGTTTAGGCCTTTAAGTGGTTTGTCTTTCCATTGGTATATATATTTTAAGGATTCCCAATGGGCTCTGTGATTGACTACCTGCCTACAATTAGGAGAAGACCACGTCATTCTTGTGGCAGGTAAGAAATCTAGGTTTTCTTGGGCTACTTTGTTGTATCTAGGGATAATGGAAGACCTCTCCTTATCAGATTTGGAGCTTTATTATAAAGTATCTAAACTAAAGTTACTACATGGATTATTATTATCTGGAAATGTTACAGCTGTGTGGAAAGACATGCTACCGAACCACCTGGAGAAATATTTCAAATATATATATATATATATATGGGTCTATATGACGCTATCGAATGGACTAAACAGCGAATGCTATTTAGTCGATCCGATACTGTCGAAATGGCAAAATAGCAAAGTCACAGAACATCAAATTTTTTTCCCAGGGAAAAAAATCGGTGGGCCATCTTCGGGACTGTGCCATTTCCTCCACTATGGTGCAATCTCAGAGTTGGTATATTTAAGTACGGTGTGTGTGTGTGTGGGGCAAAGCCCCACTTAAATTTGTGTTTAAGTTTTTTTTTTTTTTTTTTTTTTACGGAGCAGCGATTTTGTTTTCCTGGGGGATCGCTGTTCTGTTTGTTTGATATTATTGGTACAATGAAACAGCATTAGTTATTTACATCGTACGATAATGATATAGATGTGTGTGTGTGTGTGTGTGTGTGTGTGTGTGTGTATATATATATATATATATATATATATATATATATATATATATATATATATATATATATATATATATATCAGTACAACATAAAAGTAAGCCCCACTTAGAAACAAAAGTTGTATCCTTTTTGGATTAGTTAGAAATATACACTGGTCATTTAATGTAACTAATTCAAAGGTATGCAGGGATATAGTGGGTTTGAAGAAAACCCCATGCCTAGTATACTGGCAGCAGTTAGGGATGGGTAGCAAACTGGCAGACTGCTGAACCTTGAAAGGGATAGTTTGGAAAACCAACACAGATAAACAGTCGATATCTTTATCGTGTCAAGACATTAACATTACGGTCTTTAAACATCTCAAGCCATACTGGCCACTCTGCATTAGCTGATAGCTAGATGCAAGAATAGGTCTACCACCACACAAAGTAACTAATACCAAGATCCTTTTAGGTTTCAAGTCACAGGTATTAGAGCCCTACAAGAGGATCTGGGAACATGACTTGACTATCTCAATTGTCAGTGGAACAACGGGAATCACACTGGCCTTTGGTACTGAAAGGCTGGGGGTTCTATTCCCACAAGGGGTAGATGGATTGTTGACTCTAAAGTATAGCAATAAGAGAGGGTGCTGTATTCCTGAGTTTACAGCCCTTCAGACGAGATGTTAAATCAAGCCACATATGCCAGCGTTGGTAGTAGGTGCAGTGAGAATTTTTACATCCACCGGAGCTATCAAGAAGAATAGGGTAACCTGTTATACTGCTATCAATTACTAGACAATGGGAAGTTGGAAAATGTTGACCGCATCATTAATAAGTTTGAGTTAAGCAAAGATATGTGTTTATAGGTTGATAGTTAAATGCTAGCTAATTGCTCTGAAGGGCCATTTTAAGCCTAGCCAATATCCTGAGTGCAGAATCAAGAAATTCAAAACTGTAAATAATTAGTTGAACATAAGATTAATGTACAGCAACCAGCAGTAACAAATTCTTTCCCCATCTTCATTAATTTACTCATTCTAATGCACCAAAACATAAATGGAAAGGGACTTCTATCCAAAATATATGCGGTCCTTAAGAAATAAACAGTATGTCACAGAGAAAGCTATTGTGATTATTTTATTATTCCTTCCAGTACACTTGTTTTGAGTGTGTGCCTTTAAACACCCAGTGGGTGTGACTTGAGCCTTTAAAAATGAAGTTATCACCTTACAATTTTAACAAATACTCATTGACAGATACCTCGTATGTGGCATGGTTTTGGAATTAACACCAATACAAACAAGCAATATTTGACGTCTACAGGTGCATGAGGAGGTAACTACAGAAACGCCTGGAGACACACTCTGCTGTAATGAGTTACTAACTCCAAGTGAAGATGATAAAAAGACGTACTACAATCTTCAAAACGAACTACGTCATCAGTAAGGTGGAGGATATTCTTTTGAAAGT
The DNA here is from genome assembly GCF_019279795.1 of Protopterus annectens. Lineage (NCBI taxonomy): Eukaryota > Metazoa > Chordata > Ceratodontiformes > Protopteridae > Protopterus > Protopterus annectens. The sequence goes on along the minus strand of NC_056727.1, from coordinate 912,861,609 downwards.
TCTTACATAAAACCTTTGTCACACCACAAAGTTGAAGTGCTGTTTAATGAAGACATAGGATGTTGGAGATGTAAACTAAATGTTAAAGCTGACTGGTAGCACATGTTTTACAACTGTATAAAACTTCAAACATATGGGGGTAATATGAATACTCTCTTACAGTCTGTTTTAATGATAAATTTATGCCGACCAAATTTCTTACTTTAATACATCTACTCCCACTTGTGTCACGAAAATAAAAATACCCTCTTTTATGGAGTATCTTAACATTAGCAAGAAAAATCATCAACAAGAACTGGAAGACTCAGACTCCTCCTACTATGAAGGAATTTGTAGACTTGGCAACTGAAGTTTGTCATCTCAAACAAGAGCATCTAGAATCACCTCTTCATATAATATATAGTTGAAATTCAATAAACTGCTATATAAACAGACTAATAATTAACAACTACATATCACATTTCTTTTCCTGTTTAAAAAGCTTTGTTTTACAATAGACACCACTGCAAAATTAGAAGTTATGTACCTACCATAACGTTCCATGTTAGTTGTCTTCTTCTCGCCTTCTTTCTTGCTGGATGGGTTCGGAGCCGAACCTCGGCTCTGACTCAGCCACTCTAAAAGCTCGAGAGCTAGTTCCACCGGCTCGAGGCTCCCCTATATCCCACAATGCTAGGCGGTAACTCCTCAGATCTCGTTTGAAAGCTAAGCCCAGCAAGAAAATTCCAAAAGGAACAAAAGAAAAACTCCTCTAGGTCTGTCCTGGCTAGGGGGGAGGAGGGTGGGACGCAAGAAAGAAGGCGAGAAGAAGACAACTAACATGGAACGTTATGGTAGGTACATAACTTCTAAATGTTAAGTTGTCTATCTCGCCTTCATTCTTGCTGGATGGGACCGCATCCCTAGCACCTTGTCCCGGGTGTCCTATCGGAACAGACTCTTGAGTACAGTGGAACCAAAGTTGGCTCGGTCTCTAGAGGCCAAATCCAACTTATAATGAGAAATGAAGGTATGGGGAAAAGCCCAAGTAGCTGCAGAACAAATCAAATCAATGGGCAGCCTATCTTGGAAAGCTATAGAAGCTGCTAAAGCTCTAGTTGAATGAGCCCTGGGTTTGGATGGCAACTGTTGATGTCTGATCTCATACACAAGGGTAATCAACGAAGTAAGCCATCTGGAGAGAGATACTTTAGTAACTGGACGGCCCATTCTACCTTCTGCATAAGAAACAAACAGTTGATCAGACTTCCTGAACTGTTTGGTCCTGTCTAAATAGTACCTAAGTTGGCGATGGACATCTAAACAGTGTAACTTTTGTTCTGACCTATTAGAATAATTAGGGAAGAAGACAGGAAGCTCAATGGTTTGATTCAAATTTGCCAGTGAAGCCACCTTGGGCAAAAAAGACGGGTTAGTACGCAAGGACACCCTATCCTTATGAAACACAAGATAAGGGGGTCGACTACACAGAGCATGGAGTTCAGAGACTCTTCTAGATGAGGTGATAGCTACTAAAAAGAGCGTTTTCCAAGATGGTAACTTTATTGAACATGAAGCTGCAGGTTCAAAGGGGGAAAGAATCAAGGACGCCAGAACCAAGTTGAGATCCCATTGAGGAGGAGGATCCCTGATTGGTGGTTTGAGGAGAAAAACTCCCTTTAAAAAGGCTTTGCAGAGTTTGTGAGACATAATGGAGGACTCTGAGACTCCAACATGAAAGTTCGATATTGCTGCCAATTGAACTCTGATGGTAGACTGAGACGAACCTGAGTGGAAAAGTTCGGCTAGAAAGTCTAGAACTGATTGAATGGAAGCAGTGAAAGGATCTATATTCTTTGACTGCGCCCAATAGGAAAAATGTTTCCACTTGTTATGATAAATCTTCCTAGTGGAAGATTTATGAGAGGCTATCAAAATATCTGAGCGAGATATCAGAGGAAGCCTGGCTAGAGTTGGAATTGGAGGAACCACGCTGTGAGGTTCAGAGAGGGAAGGGAGTGGTGCAACTGACCCGACTGATGGGTCAAGAGGTCTGGAACTGGGTCCAGATGCCAAGGTTGCTCCAACAGATAACGATGGAGAAACGGGAACCAAACCTGTCGAGGCCAGTATGGGGCAATAAGGATCATGGAAGCTTTCTGAGCGATGGCTTTTTGTATTAGCTGAGATATCAGTGGGGAGGGAGGAAAAGCATACAGAAGTTCCCGGGGCCAATCGTGTACTAGAGCGTCTCTGCTGGGGTGGCCTGGTTGGGGAAAGAGGGTGAAAAAATCGTCGCACTTGCTGTTTTGGGCAGTAGCGAAAAGGTCACAGCAAGGCCGGCCCCACTTTCGAAAAACTTTCTCCAACATTGAATTCTTCAGAGACCACTCATGAGGCATGAGAATAGCTCTGCTCAATTTGTCTGCAATCACATTGGACTTCCCGGGAATATGCGTTGCTAACAAAAACCGCTGAGAAGAAATCACCCATTGCCACAGTCCGAGTGCCTCTCGACATAGGGGGTAAGATCTGGTTCCGCCTTGTTTGTTGATGTACCACACTACAGACATGTTGTCTGCCTGAATTGCTATAGTTCCCTTGGGAAGAGTCTTGTAAGGCTTGCAACGCTAGAAGCACTGCTCTCATCTCTAGGACATTTATGAGTAAGTGGCACTCGAAGGGTTGCCACATGCCTTGGACTGTCCTGCCCTGGTAATGCCCCCCCCCCACCCGATCAGGGAGGCGTCCGTTGTCACTGTAGCAACCGGAGGGGAGGGGACGAAAATTCTCCCTAGGTGGAGCTGGGAAGATGTGATCCACCAAGAGAGATGATTCTTGCACGATTGAGTTATCCGAATAGGATGGGACATTGGAAGTCGTTGGAAAGACCATTCTGTGAAAAGCATCCATTGTAAAATTCTCATATGGAAGCGAGCTAATGGTAGAAGAGGGATGGCCGCCGCCATAATCCCTAAGACTTTCAGAATCAATCTGGCTTTGACTTTGTTGCTCTGTAAGACGAGAGAGACCTGTCTGTGTATGTCTGCTATTCTCTGCTCTGAGTCTGGCTGACATGTTGACTGTGTCTAGATTTGCGCCTATAAAGGTAATAACACGACAAGGCGACAAGACAGACTTTTCGTAATTTATTGAAATGCCTAGTGCCTGACATGTGTGGAAGGTATAGTCTCTGGCGAGAAGCAAAAGATGCTTGGTGGGGGCTGTAAGGAGCCAGTCGTCTAAATAAGGAAACACCTGGAATCCTTGTCGTCTCAGGTGAGAGGCTACCACTGCCATGCATTTGGTAAACACTCGGGGGGGGCTGTAGTCAGACCAAAGGGCAGGGCTCTGAATTGGAAATGACTGGTTCCCAGCCTGAAGCGGAGGAATCTCCTGGAGCGTCAACTCATCCTGATGTGATAGTACGCATCCTGGAGATCTATTGAGCACATCCAGTTGTCCCGCCCCAAAAGGGGTAGAATAGACTGCAGCGTGACCATCCGGAACTTTGTTTTCTTGACAAACTTGTTCAAGTTGCTGAGATCCAAAATGGGTCTCCAGTCCCCTGTTTTCTTTGGAACCAAAAAGAATTTGGAGTAGATTCCGGATCCTGTTTGGTCTGCTGGAACTGGTTGAATGGCTCTTTTTGTGAGCAGCTTTGAAATTTCGAATGCTGCTTGCTCCCTTTGACTGGGTGGAACGTCTGGAAGGGATTTTTTGGATTGCTTCGGAATGAAAAGGAATGGGATTCTGTAGCCTTCGGAAATGATAGACTGTACCCACTTGTCTTGAGTTAGGGATAGCCAGGCTTCTGGGTACAGCGATAATCTCCCCCCGACTGCCTCCGAAGGTGGACAGTCGGGCAACACCTCAGGGATGCTGAAAGGACTTGTCGGAAAAGGATTCTCGACTGCCCTGATTTTGCGGACCCCCTCTGCCTCTAGGACGGCGTCTACCATTATTGTTCCCCCCTCTGCCTCTAGAGGGGTATCGACTCTGTGCGTTAGGCAAATCTCCCTGAGATTGTTTGCGGAACCACATCTTTCCCCCCTTCTGGCCTTTGGGGTAAGGCCTAGAAGGAGTAGAAAAACGGACTCCGACGGGAGAGAGAGTTTTGCCATCAGTCTCGCACCTAGACAGGGTTTCCTTCACTTGAGGACCAAAGAGGGATGATCCATCAAAGGGTGAATTAGTGAAGGACGCCTTGAAAGGGTCCGCAAAGTTGCACAGCCGCATCCAGGCGTGCCGACGCAAGGCTACACCTGTACCTGCCGCTCTACTTGCTCCATCCACTGCATATGAAAGGAGGTGCATGGAGGAGTTAATTACAGAATTAAGGGATGCCAGCTGAGAGTTCATTCTATCCTGAAAACCCGCAGCTGTTGGGTCCTTTAACATTTCGCTCGCTTCCTTGAGCAGATCCCTCTGAAGACGAGTGAAATGGCACAGGTAATTCAGCGATCTCATGGTAAAAGTCGCTGACGAGAACATCCGCTTCCCGTACCTGTCCATCGACCTAGACTCCTTGTTAGGAGGATGAACAGGCACTGAAGGATCAGCTAACTCCTTCTTGGTGGCTGCAGCCACCACCATAGCATCAACAGAGACGCCCTTGGTTAAAAATTCTTTGTCCTTGGGGGCGGTGATGAATTTTGATGGTCTCCTGGGGGTGGGTTCCACTGAATCAGGAGCCGCCCAGGCCTTCTTTGCCACCACTTGCATAAGGGGGTCAAAGGGAGGGGACACCCAGGAGGTGGAAGGGCGAGAGCCAAACACCTCAAGATACACTGATTCATCCTCTGAAGGGTTGAGGGCTGGCCAATTCCCCCTCTGTTTTAAGATTTCGAGGATGTCTGCAAAGGAGACATCTTCAGAGGGGGAACGAGGGGAACCTTCAGAATCCTCTAAATCAGTGTCAGAGGTGACAGACTCAGGGGAGTCAATGTGCTTCCTCTTGCACTGCCTCTTCCTAGGGGGCTCTCCTACCGGGTCAGGAGAGGCCTCGGAAGAGGAGGAGATCCCCACTGGGGAAACTTGAGGAGCTGGCTCTCTGCGGTCGGGGATGAGAGAGTGAGCAGAAATCACTGGAGGCACCGTGGAGGGAGGGGCAGAAGGAGCTGACTGTGGAGTTGAACCTGATTCCAACACACTCCTCATGACCTCGAAGGCACCCCTGTCAGGCAGAGCCAGAGGTCTCTGCTCCGGAAAGCTGAAAACCTCCCCCGGCACCGACAGTGATGGCTCCGAGGCCGATGTCGGAGCCGAACTCACAGCGCCGAAGCACCGAGAGGGAGAGCGGGGTCGGACTAGGGTCCGATGCCACTCGCCCCCTCGGAGCCGATGAGGGAAGTCCGGCGCCGAGATTCTTCCAAGGAAGACATCAGAGCAGACGACGGCACCGAAGACAAAGGTATCGGTTCCGACGCCACCACAGTCTCGGGTCTGAGCCGCCCCGGCTCCGAACTCGAGTCAGAGGAGGAACATTTTGAGTAATGGGAATAGTCCTAGACTGTTGAGTCGGACTTTGAAGCATCTGGGCTAGTGCCTCGGACTTAAGAAGTCGACTCACTACTCTCTGAAGGTCATGATCCGATAGCCTGGAAGACCTAGAGGAGTGAGATCTATGGCTCCGTTCAGAAAACAAGGGTGATGCTGGAGTCGAATGAACGGAGCCGATAGATGGAGATCGGGACCTTTCCCTAGATGTCGGTTCCGACAACTTGATCGGAGCCGAATCAGTTATGTCTTCCTCGGCTCCGGCCGGAGCCGAGGAAATAGTAGGGGCATGTGTTCGAGATTCATTGGCTCCGGCCGGAGCCGATGTTCGAACAGCCTTAGGACCCCCAGAAGACTGCTCAGATACTGGAGCCGAAGGTCTGGAAGGCTTGGAGGGTTTCCCCGAGGATGGAGTCGAGGGACCCTCAGGCTTCAATAAGCCTCTTAGTATTAGTTTATTTTTTCGCTCCTGCAGGACTCTAGGGCTGAAGCCATGGTAAACAGCACATGAGTCCTGCAGGTGCAAAGGCCCCAGGCAGTATACACAAGAAGTGTGACCGTCTGTCAGAGACATCTTCTGACAGCACGAGTCACACTTCTTGAAGCCTGAGACCTTCGATTCTTTGGACATGTCCAAGGAAGAGTCCAAGTGTAACCACAAGCACACACACACACTGATTACACTTGTAAAAATTTAAAATTAAAATTAAAATCAACTTATAAATTAAATCCCTACCAACACAATCACTCCAACAATTAAGGAATGGAGGGACTGGGCCTAAAGCCCAAGGGAATAAAATTAGGAAATTTAGGAGGCAAAACTGGGGAAAAACTGACTAAAAAGGGGAGTAAACTATTTAACTATTAAAACTATGAAGAAAACACTAACTTAAAAGGGGTCTATCTAGTGATGAAACTAAGTATTTCAACTAACCTGGCGAGCCGGTTGAAAAAGCACCTCGATCGCATAGCGGCAAACGAGATCTGAGGAGTTACCGCCTAGCATTGTGGGATATAGGGGAGCCTCGAGCCAGTGGAACTAGCTCTCGAGCTTTTAGAGTGGCCGAGTCGGAGCCGAGGTTCGGCTCCGAACCCATCCAGCAAGCATGAAGGCGAGATAGACAACTTAACATTAGTTATTTTAGTTATTGTTTTTAGATATGTTTAATAATATTTTATCATCATATATTAATGTTTTGTTACAATTTTCAAAAACAAATGAGAGAGGGGGAAAAAAACTGGGTAAGTTTCCTGATGCCCCGGACAAATTTTCCCTAATAATATAAATAACCACCTTACGTCTTCACTAAAAAGAGGCTACTAGCCTAGGGGGACTAACCCAGTCAAAGGATAAACAAATGCATTAATAAGCGTCCAGTGCTGGATTAAGCTAATCCTTATCCCGAAATACACCACAAAAATCTCAATGATTTTGGTTATTTGGGTGGCATTTCAAGAATTTTTACACTCTGGTAAAGTTGGCTCATACGTTTCCAAAGGTCACAGACTTGTGTTAGAGATTTGAAAATGGTAGTAACAGCCCATGTCTGCACATTCCTTGGGACTGCACTATATTGCACTCTTTGAAGGACACTACTGGGGAGATCTGCAAGCAGCACTGGCTGTGGGCATTTACACTCGTAGCTTCTCTACTTCATAATGATTATGCAACTTACTTTACATTTCTCAAACAGAGTTAAACTTACCATATTTAATTATATTGACTGGCAAAAAGGCCATAACAAGGTCCTGATATAACAAAGGCCTGTTGTAATTAAAGATTAATGGGTATCACTGAAGGACATATGGAATCTAAAGATCAGAATATTGTGGTGAAACCTGAAGATGAACAGTGAGCCAAGTAAACGACTAAATTAGGATGGGTTATTCAGCCAGTAGTTGAACTAGCACTGTAATACAACTGGACACATGTACATGAACTCAATAAAGGAGAACTGTAAGTAATGTAGAAAAGTAAAGAAAAAAAGGGAGGACGCATTAATATCAATTCTATGTTCCAAAGATAATTAGAACAGCCATGCAAAGATTTAGTAGTTCTGGTCAACAAATTGTAAGGAGTCATTTGTCTGCCAAAAGTAGGGAAAATTATATATGGTAAACAGGAGAATATAGAGAATGCTGACAACATGAGGGCAGTGCAAAGGCTCTTGTAATCAAAACCACTTTATTCGTTGCACACCTACATTGCACCACCACTCCAGTAATGGCATCATGAGGCATTTTTTTTTAGGTTAAACACCAGGAAAAGACAGATGAAAACATGAGAAAGGACTAAAAAGAGTGAAAGGAAGGAGTATCCTACGCCTTTACCAGAACCCAAAGTACAAGTGCTCTCAAATGTTAAGACCCGGACAAGTTAGACCTCTAGGAAAGGCATTAAACCATAGGAGGATAAAGAAGGTGATCACCCTTCAAATCTACCAGCTTCGTAAGGCAAGAATGATCACCTGAAAATCAAGAGGTGGAATTTATGAAGCTAAGGGGAAGTGGGATAAAGGGGTGTGATTTAGTAACATTAGGAATCTGATTGGCAGAAAGGAATTGCCTGGTTTTCCAACTACTCATTAAATATTTGAGAGTAGAAAACTTGGCATCAAGACAATGAACAGGTTAAAAAATTTGTAAAAAGTCAAAATGAGTGAAAAAAAACAATAAAATAACTCTGCACGGCTAATCAGGACCCAAAACCTGCAGCGATGATATTCCACTTTAGAAACAAATGCCACAATGGTTCAATACGTCCAAAAACAGCAGCCTTTATTAAAACACACACAATAGCCAAGCGCTTTCACCCGGGTATTACCAGGCTTTTTCAAGGATCAAATACATATACATTCAATGTAACTCTTTAAATAATTAAAATCCTGTCACCTGACTAACTAGTCAATCAATTTAATTACTCATTCTGCTTTGCAGTAATTACAAAACAAATTGCTGTTATGAAAACTAAACAATTTGAATTTGAAGTTTAATTAAACTGCATAAAAAACACTAAAAGCATTTTCTGTATAAAAACTTTCCTCCAGTTTACACAAATGTAATTGGTGTTATGTATTCTATTTACTATCTGTTCTTAAAAATGTTCCTAAAAAACTTTATGTTAAAATGATCTTCTCATATTTCAGAGTGCCTAAACAACGCAAATAGGTTGGTAAGCTCTACTCCCTCACTAAAATTTCTCATGTGCACATCTGTAAAACCCCACTTATATCTAGTATCTTACCATATGTGCTAAATTGACTAGAGGAAAATTCTTTTCTCTTAATAGAAGTTTCCCTGTGCTGTTTCAACCTATTAAGGAAAGGGGAAACCATAGTATTACAGGCGAGCTTTCCTTAATTTCGATACGCTTTTGATATTAATGCTGTCATTCAAGCCTGGGGACTTGTTGGAATTCAATTTCAGTTGCCAATACAGCTCCCGTGTTACTTTGTTCTAGTACCATAAATTAGATATTCATTTCTTTACATGTAAGGGAGTGTTTGTAAAAGGCATTACTCTCTTTCTGCTTAGCTACATCGTTAAAATGTTCATAGACCCTTTTCCTCAAATGTCGTTCTGTTTTTCCTATATAAAAACTGTCACAGATTTTACAGATCCCCAAGTACACTACCCCTTTTGTACCACAATTATGATGTCTCTGAGATGTATTTAAATTTCCTAGAAGGGATGTTCATGCTATCCTGATTTATCATGGCTTGGCATTGCTTGCAATTGCCACAAGAATAAGTACCCCATTTCTTTTTGTTTTTATCCATATCCAAAATGTGTATAGTTTCAAAAATTTCCTTGAGATTCTTATTTCTTTTTCTTACAAAATGTGGTTGATCTGTGACAAAACATTTGTTTCTTCATGTAGACTCAAAATGGGCCAATATTGGGAAACAATACCCTCTATTTCTTCAGCATTTTTATTGAAGGTGTAAATAAAACTGTTTTTAACCTCCGTTACATTCTGTGTAGGATTAGGAGAACCTGTTCCTAAAAGAGGGGGGAAATAAAAGTACAGTTTTGTACCTACCATAAATGTAGATGTGCGATAGGTATGCATCTGCAGTCCTTACATATGGGTTGTCCTGCCTCAGGCAGCCCTTCGGTCGGCCGGATTCCAAAGTCTGGGTCCGGCGTCGGCTGATGTCGCCCCTTCCCCGACATCAGAGCGCCTGGGGTATAAAAGTGTCAGCCGACGCCATCTTCCTCAGTTTTTCTTGCCCCAGATGCCAGGTGCCCTCTAAGGAAGGCTAAATTTGGTAGAAATACAAAATATTGCAAACATGCACAGTAATATAAAACAAATACACCATAATAGATAACCCCAGCTAGCTATAAGAGGGATAAGTACCCAAGAAGTACCACAGCTAGCTACAAGAGGGATAAGTACCCAAGAGGGGAAGGAGGGAGGGTAAACCTGACTGCAGATGCATACCTATCGGACATCTACATTTATGGTAGGTACAAAACTGTACTATGTCCTTCAAGGATGCATCTGCAGTCCTTACATATGGGTAGAATACCATAGCCAAGCTGGGGGTGGTAGGCTCTAAAAAAATTATGGTGTAGCTAAAATGCCCTGCAGGACTGCCGTAGCAAAGCCTGCTCCGGAACTGGAATATAAGGGTAAATTGTAATGCTTGGAAAATGTATGCACAGAGCTCCATGTAAGCAGCTTCTAAAATGCCCTTGGTAGCCACCCCTCTTAAGAAGGCTGTGGAGGTGGCTGTAGCTCTGGTGGAATGAGGTCTGATGTTAGCTGGCACAGCTTTTCCATGATAAGAGTAACAGAATCGAATGCAATTTCCTATCCATTTTGAAATTGTCTGTTTGGAAATTGCTTTTCCTTGAATGCCTACAGCATATGCTACCAACAGCTGGTCAGTTTTTCTGAAAGTCTTAGTTCTGTCCAAGTAGTAGCGTAACTGTCTGTGAATGTCCAGGGTATGCAGAAGTTTCTCTCCCTTGTTTTGTGGGTTTGGAAAGAAAGTAGGCAGGTGAATAGCTTGGGTTCAATGAGACCCTGGATACTACCTTTGGCATGAATGAAGGATTGGTTCTCAAGAAGACTCTGTCCTGATGAAAAATAAGAAATGGTTGTACTGCCATGAGTGCCTGCAATTCAGATACTCTTCTTGCGGAGGTTATGGCCAGAAGGAAGGGTCTTCCAAGACAGGAACTGCAACTCGGAAGATGCTGCTGGTTCAAAGGGAGGTAAAGTCAACTTTTCCAACATGAAGTTAAGGTCCCATGTAGGCACTGGTGGTTTTCTTGGAGGATTGATGTTTTTAATTCCTCTTAGAAACTGCCTTAGGAGAGAGAGAAGACAGGCGGATCAGTATTGTATTCTGCTGAAATTGCTTAAGCATGAATTTTTATGGAAGAGTAAGAAAGGCCATTATGGAGCATGTCTGCCAAGTATTCCAGGATATGTGCCATGCTCATCACTGTGGCATCTAGGCCCTTTACGGTGCTCCAAGTGTGGAATCTTTTCCATTTTGCTGAATATGTCTTTCTCGTGGAAGGTCTGCGAGCTTCCATGATGATATCCTTCACTCTCTTGGATAGCTTTTCCTGGTGAGTAGTCAAGGTATTCTCCAGGCTGTCAGCTGCAGGGTTTTCAGGCTGGAGTGCAGAGTTTTGTAATTGTGCTGTGTCAGAAGGAGTGTCCATAGTGGTAGAGGCCACGGTTTCGTGTGACAGGCTCCGTAACGGTGGGTACCAGTGCTGCCTTGGCCAGTCCGGGGCTATTAGAATCACTTTTGGCTGCTCTGTCTTGATTTTCAGTAAGACCTTGGTCATTAGTGGGAGTGGTGGAAATGCATACACTGTTAGAGTATTCCAACTGAAAGGCGTCCACTTTCCATGCTTGTGGGTGGTATGTCCTTGTGCAGAATTTCTTCAGCTGATGATTGTCGTGGGAGGCAAAAAGATCTATGTCCGGCCTCCCCCATGATTGTGTTATCTGAAGGAAGATGTCTGGGTGCAGCATCCATTCGTGTGGGTCCATGGTATTTCTGCTTAGGCTGTTCGCCAGTATATTGTCTTTTCCTGGCACAAACTGGGATTGCAGCTCTATATTGAGTTTTAGGGAAAGTTCCCAAAGATTCATTGCTAGTCTGCAAAGAGGGTAGGAATGGGTACCTCCTTGCTTGTTTATGTGCCACATAACTGTGGTATTGTCTGTCCTTATTAGCAGGTGGCCTTGATGTAGAAAGAGCTTGAAGGCCTCGATTGCATGAATCACTGTCAGCATTTCCTTTTGGTTTATGTGCATGCGCAATTCTTTGAGACCATAGACCTTGGATGCATCTGTCCTCCATATGTGCTCCCCATCCATGGTCTGAAGCGTCCGAGGTAATGGTTTGGCTGGTTACTGGTTTGCTGAAAGGCAGGCCCCTGTTTGACTGGCTTGCTTGGGCCCACCACAGGAATTCCTTTTGAAGGCATGGAATGAGTGGTATCAAAGCTTCTAGGCTGTGATTGTGCTGAGACCATAAACTCCTTAGGTACCATTGTAGTTTTCTCATATGCAGCCTTGCTTGTGGAATCAGAAGAATGCACGATGCCATATAACCCAGGGCCTGCAGGATTTTCCTTGCAGTCATCCGAGTTTGTTTTGTTAGATTTTTGAAGTAATCCGGTAGTTGTCTTTCTTCTGTGAGAAAAGCCATTTGGGTGGTTGTATCTAGTTCCGCACCCAGAAAAGTTATTCTTTGGGATGGCACAAGTCTTGACTTGTGAATGTTGACTGTGTATCCCAAGGCCTGCAGTAGGCGGATGGCATAATTCAAATGTTTTCCCAAAGTTTGTTGGCTGTCCGCTTGTATAAGGCAGTCGTCCAGATACGGGTATATTTGAATCCCCTGAAGTCTGCAGTGTGCAATTACTGATGCCAGGCATTTCGTGAATACTCTGGGCGCAGTAGATAAGCCAAAGGGCAATGCTGAGAATTGATAATGCTCTGAACCTGCAAGAAATCTGAGGTGTCTTCTGCAACTTTGTCTGATAGGGACATGCAGGTATGCCTCCTTGAGGTCTAGAGTTACCAGCCAAGACCCCTTGCCCAGCATGGGAAGGAGTTGCTGTAGGGTCAGCATTTTGAATTTTGGCACAATGAGATAAGTATTCAGTGCGGACAAATCGAGAATAGGCCTCCATTGTTTTTCTTTTCTTGGGACAAGGAATAGTCTGGAATAAAATCCTTGGCCTTGTTCTGCGAGAGGAACCTTTTCTATAGCTTTCATTTGCAATAGGTTGGCAATTTGTTTTAAAGCCTCTGCCCTCTGATTTGGTGGCAGGTTTGGCATTCCCTTTCTTTCTGGTAATGTATGGAAATGGAACCTGTATCCTTTGTCTATTATTTGCAGTGTCCATTTGTCCCTTGTAATACTGTGCCAATTTTTGAGAATAAAGACAACTTTCCCCAAAGGTGCTTCTAATTGAGCCCTGGTCGGGGTCAAGGTGAAGTCATTGAGTCTGTCCTTGTGCAGCAGTTGTTGGACCTGCACTACCTCTCTGGTTAGGAGGCTGCCATTGACGTCCTCTGTAGGAGCCTCTAGCTTGCCCTCTACCTCTGGCACGCCTGTTCTTGCCTCTCTGAAATCTCTCTTCTGGAAAGGACCAATTCTTAGAAGGCCAATTTCTGCTGAATCTTGGTGGTTGTACCTGGAGGAAATCTTTGACTGTTTGTACAGATTTTGCCTTTTCCTCAAATTTCTTTAAGACCTCTTGAGCAGTGGAGCCAAATAACTTTTGCTTTTCCAGTGGAGCATCCAGAAGCTTAGCCTTAACATGATCTGGCAGAGATTGTTCCTTCAGCCAGGCATGTCTACGAATGACTGCACCTGTCATTGCCGACCTACATGAAGCTTCCAATGCATCATAACCACACTGCAAGAAATGGTTGCTAACCTGTTGTGAATTATGTACCAGATCCTGAAGTGACTTACGATCTAGGGGTTCAGGCGAAGACAGTTTTTTCTGCAATTCATCTAACAAATACTCTTGGTACTGTATCATATGAAATTGACAATTTAAAGCCCTCATAGACAGAGTGGAAGAAGTGTACACTTTTTTACCCCATCTCTCTAAAGCCCTGGACTCCCTTTCAGAGGGGAGTGGATTTTTAGAAGTGGCAGCTGCAACCCCTTTAGGACCCTGGGAAATAGTTTCTGGGTCAGCAGAGTGGGCCTTGTAAAGGAAATGATGCAAGTCCGGGACCCTGTAGTACCAATCGGGTTTAACAGGAGCTGGAGGAAGAGTGTCAGGGGGTGTCTGTCCTTGTCCTTCCGTTTCTTGGTTAAATGAGAAGTCGGAGTCTCCGATGGCATTTTATAAGAGAAACTAGCCCCAAAAAATTCCTCTGCAAACTCCGACCGACGTCCAAGAGTGCGTCGATTAAAGGAGGCACAGGCAGTACAGGCCGAGACGTCGTGGTGTGGGCCTAGGCAGGGGAGGCAGTAGGAATGGAAATCCTTATGAGGTACTTGTTTCCCACAAGTCGAGCAATTAACTTTAAGCGTTTGATCTGACATCGGCTGAGGCAAGAAACAGTCCCCAACGGGGTACTTAGCTTTTTGAAGTCTTTGGTAGCTGAAGTTACAGGAGCTGGCCGACTGGCACTTGCAAACTGCTTCTGCTTCGGGCACCACGCGGCAAGAAAGACTGAGGAAGATGGCGTCGGCTGACACTTTTATACCCCAGGCGCTCTGACGTCGGGGAAGGGGTGACATCAGCCGACGCCGGACCCAGACTTTGGAATCCGGCCGACCGAAGGGCTGCCTGAGGCAGGACAACCCATATGTAAGGACGGCAGATGCATCCTTGAAGGACATCTTCTCTTTTCTGGTAAATCTCCTGTGCTAAATGGTCAAACAGGACCTCTGGGTAACCTTTCTCCATAAAGTAACTTCTTAAATTTTGCACTTCTGTGAAATCTCCTAATGTACTACACATTCGAGATGCCCGGCTCAACTGGCCCTTAATGATGCCTTTCTTTTGAAAGTATGGATGTCAAATAGTAAAATATTACCCCACATCATTTCCTTTCAATTAAGAAACATCACAGGAAGTGTAAGGTAGTAGTGAATACTCCCCCTGTTTGCAAGTACACAAAAAGTCAACTAACCAAATGTTAAATCAATAGTGTCACATGTAAAGAATGTTACAAGGCAAAAAATACCAATGACAATATAAATAAATCATAACATAAGTAACTGTTTAACTGTTTCAAAAATGGTGCTATAGAAATTCTATCATTAAGACCTGGAGGGGAGTATGCATTCAGTCTGATCTGCCACTTTAACTCAATGTACTCCAAATATTCCTCAACAGGTCCGCCCCTTTGTCCCAAATCAACTTGTTCAAAAATAAAAAAACTAAAACTGTGATTACTTTGGTCATTAATATGCCTAAATAATGCATTCTTCATATTTTTCTGCTTGATGTCATATAAATGTTGGTAGACTAAGTCTAAAAGCAAATAATATTTTACTAATTGACTGGGTGTGTATTTAAGGAGTTACCAGCCAGCAATTCACTGTTCTGAAGAAGTCCGAGTATTGATGAAAGCGCTTAACTTGTTGTTCTATCATTTTTAAACTGTGACTTTATGTGCATTTGTAATCATTGGATTGAGTAAAGAAAGATTTTTTTCATTATTCGGGCTCCGTCTCATTGGGTACCACCCTGCATCTGCTGTTCATTCAGTATCAGATGTCAAAGACTCCTGTGGGGGAGTCCAAGTGTCTCCTCTTCAATCTCTTCCTGGGGACCTCCTCAGTGGGAGCCTCTGGGTAGGTCTCGAAAGAGCAAGGGCTGCCCTATGGGGCTGAGGCTCAGGGTCTCTACGCTTGGCTTGGACGATGGAGGCTGAAGTGGACACAGGCACTTTGGGGGAAGAATAGGCCAGACCTGGTGTCGAGGATGTCTTTGGGGACAAGGCTCTCCTCACGGCTTTGAAGGCGTCACGGCTCTCATGAGAAAGATGACGGATCCGAGGGAACCACCATCCCCTCCCGTACTGAAGCCTTGAGCTCAGAGCCGGAGGTAGGAGCAGAGCTCATCCGAGCAGAGGCCCCGAGAGGAAGAGTAGGCATTGACAAGTCAGTGCGACTATCCTCCCTGGACCCAACAGGAGAGTGCCAGCCCCTAGAGTTCCCATTCGGCACCCAGGACGTCAGAGTAGATGGAATCGATGACACCAGAGCAGGTCTCTGCTCCAAAGGCTCCACGAATAGCAGGTCGGCCCCCTCAGGCTCCAAAGATCCAGTATGGCTTGGAGGAGGAGCAGTCAAATCCGGGATGGTGGTCTTTGGTTACGAAGCTGGGGTCGGAGCCAACAATTTGGCAAGGCCTGGTGCCCGTAAGAGCTTCTGCACCAATCGGTCCATATCCAAATCAGAGAGGCTGACAGAAGATCTAGAAGAGTGCATCAAAGGTGCCAATTGAAGGAGTGGAGATACAGGTCTCTCAGAAACTGGCTCCAAGACAGTAGGCCGGTTCCGAAAAGAAGAGACACACTGCTCTGATAGCTGTGGAGCCAAAGTCCCGGAATCATCCACTTTCTTAGACATTTTAGATGCCTTGGAATCAGTAGATGATTTTGATGATTTAGAGGACTTGCTGGACCCAAGCCGCGGTGGTGCAGCAGTAGCATTGTCACCTCTCAGCAAGCGGTTCTCCTGTTCGATTCTCGGCTGGAGCACCTTCTGTATGGAGTCTGCATGTCCTCCCCGCGGTCGAGTGGCTTTCGACAGACATGCGTGAATGGGAGTGCCTTCGTTGAAGGTTGGGCGTCAGGCTGGCACCTCGGCACCATAATAATCAACTGCCAATCATTAGTGGACCCGAGTTCCGCTGTGGCGACTCCTAACCAGGAAAAGCCGAAAGAAAAACAACAAGAGGACTTGCTGTCTCATCCCGGTCAGACAAAGCTTCAGTAAAAGGATGCTTCAAACAAACCTCGATCCACAAGCTTCCTTTTCCTCTCTAAAAGAACCCTTGAAGAAAAGGAATGGCAAATGCTACAGGTCTCCTGCAAGTGCACCACACCCAAATAATACACACACTGAACATGCCCCATCAGTGAAAGACATCTTTTGCCCGCAGTCTGGACATTTTCTGAATCCAGACTTTGGGTGCTTGTCTTTTTCCTCAGACATATTAAGCAATACGCAGACTAGAAGTTAAGATAACACTACTAAAGTACAGTTTTGTACCTACCATAAATGTAGATGTCCGATAGGAATGCATCTGCAATCCTTACAAATGGATTGTCCTGTCCTCAGGCAGCCCTTCGGTCGGCCGGATTCCAAAGTCTGGGTCTGGCCTCGGCTGGTGTCGCACTTCACCCGACGTCATAGCTGCAGTTATTCGGGTATAAAGGCATCAGCCGACGCCATTTTCCTCAGTGTTTCTTGCCCCAGATGCCAGGTGCCCTCTTGGAAGGCTAAATTTGGATAAATGCCAATGATTCCAAATAGTAGAGAGCAAACACAAAAAATAAGCATGTATGTACATATATACAAACAAATACACCATAATAGATTCCCCCAGCTAGCTATAAGATGGGAAATACCCTAGGAGCACCACAGAGGGGAAGGCGGGTGGGTAATCCTGACTGCAGATGCATTCCTATCGGACATCTACATTTATGGTAGGTACAAAACTGTACTATGTCCTTCAAGGATGCATCTGCAGTCCTTACAAATGGGTAGAATACCATAGCCAAACTGGGGGAGGTGGAAAAATGAAGTTATGGTGTAGTTAGGATCCCTTGCAAAACAGCAGTGGCAAAACCTGCTCAGGATCTAGAGTATAAAGGTAAATTATAATGCTTGGCAAATGTATGCACGGAGCTCCAAGTAGCAGCTTCTAAAATGTCCTTGGTAGCCACTCCTCGCAAGAAGGCTGTGGTAGTGGCTGTTGCCCTTGTAGAGTGAGGCCTGATGTTCTCTGGAGTTTTCTTTCCATGGTAGGAGTAACAAAATCTAATGCAATTTCCTATCCACTTGGAGATTGTCTGTTTTGAAATTGCTTTTCCTTCCTTCCTGTTGCATATGCTACCAGTAGCTGGTCAGTTTTTCTATTGCCCTTGGTCCTGTCCAGGTAGTAGCGTAATTGTCTATGTACATCCAAGGTATGCAGCAGTCTTTCTCCCCTGTTCTGTGGGTTGGGGAAGAACGTAGGTAGGTGGATAGCCTGATTTAAAGAAACTCTGGAGACCACCTTAGGCATAAAGGAAGGATTTGTTCTCATGGACACTATCTTGATGGAAGATCAGGAAGGGTTGTACTGCCATTAATGCCTGAAGTTCAGATACCCTTCTTGCTGAAGTGATTGCCAGCAGGAAAGCAGTCTTCCATGATAAGTATTGCAATTCTGCTGTTGCTGCTGGTTCGAAAGGAGGAAGTGTCAATTTTTCTAGCACAAAGTTCAAGTCCCATGCTGGTAATGGTGGCTTCCTAGGAGGCTTTACATTTTTAATTCCTCTCAGAAACTGTCTGAGCAGAGGATGAGAGAAGACAGGAGGATCCAAGTCGTATTCTGCTGAAATAGCTGATGCATGAATCTTGATGGAGGAATAGGACAGGCCTGTGTGGAAGAGCTCTGCCAAGTATTCCAGAATGTTGGCTATGTTTACCAGTGACACATCTTCTCCTTTTGCAGTACTCCAAATGAGATATCTTTTCCATTTTGCTGAATAATTTTTTCTTGTTGAGGGTCTACGAGCCTCAAGGATAATGTCTTTAACCCTTTGGGATAAATTTGGGTTAATTGGTCTTATGCAATGTTCCAGGCAGTCAGCTGCAGAGTTTATGATTGTTGTAGTTGTTCTGTGTTAACAGCAAGGGAACCAGGGGTAGTGGCCATATTTGTTCCCGAGACATGCTCCTCAGTAATGGGTACCAATGTTGCCTTGGCCAGTCTGGAGCTATCAGAATGATCCTTGGATGGTCCTCTTTGATCTTCAATAGCACCTTGTGCATCAAAGGAAGTGGTGGGAATGCATATGCTGTCAGGTTTTTCCAACTGAAGGATAGAGAGTCCACCTTCCAAGCAAGTGGGTGGTACGCCCTTGTGCAGAATTTCTTTAGTTGGTGATTGCGTGGGGATGCAAATAAGTCTATTTCTGGGAGCCCCCATTTTCTTGTAATGGTTTTGAAGATGTCCGGATGCAACATCCATTCGTGGGCATCCGTGGTAGTCCTGCTTAATATGTCTGCTAGAAGGTTTTCTTTTCCTGGTACAAAAATTGCTTTTAACTGAATGTTGTAGCTTAGGGCCACATTCCAGAGATCCAGTGCCATCCGGCAAAGAGGATACGAATGTGTGCCTCCCCGTTTGTTGATGTACCACATAACTGTGGTGTTGTCTGTCCTTATCAATAGACCTTGTTGAAGGAATGGTCTGAATGCCTGAATTGCCAGTTTTACTGCCAGCATTTCCTTTAGATTTATGTGTAGGTGCAGCTGGTCTTGAGACCATAAGCCTTGTATGCACTTGTCCAGCATGTGTGCCCCCCAACCGAGGTCTGAGGCGTCTGTCATGATGGTTTGGCTTGGTTGAGTACTGTGGAAGGGCAATCCTGTGTTTGATTGACAAGCCTGAGCCCACCATAGGAATTCTTGCTTCAGGCATGGAATAATGGGAATCTGGGTTTCTATGCTGTGCTTGTATTGAGACCATAAATTCCTTAGGTACCACTGTAGTTTTCTCATATGCAGTCTGGCATGAGGAACCAATATTATGCAGGATGCCATGAAGCCCAAGGCTTGCAGTACTTTTCTTGCTGTCAGATGGTTCTGCTTTGTTAAAGCCAAGAAGTAGAGAGGTAGCTGCTCCTGTTTTTCTACTGTTAGGAATGCCATTTGCTTTGATGTGTCCAACTCTGCACCCAAAAAGGTTATTCTCTGGGATGGTATCAGTCTTGACTTTTTTATATTGACTGTGTATCCCAGGGCTTGTAGCAGATAAATGACCCTTTGTAAATCTTCTGCTAGCCTGTTTTTGTTGATCGCTTTTATCAGGCAGTCGTCCAGGTAGGGGTAGATTTGGATTCCCTGAAGTCTGCAATGAGCAATTACTGATGCCAGGCATTTCGTGAACACTCTGGGCGCAGTAGATAAGCCAAAGGGCAATGCTGAGAATTGATAATGCTCTGATCCTGCAAGAAATCTGAGGTATCTTCTGCAGTTTGGTCGTATGGGGACGTGCAGGTATGCCTCCTTGAGATCTAGAGTCACCAGCCAAGACTCCTTGCCCAGCATGGGAAGAAGCTGCTGTAGGGTCAGCATTTTGAATTTTGGAACAATGAGGAATGTGTTTAAAGCGGACAAGTCGAGGATAGGTCTCCATTTGCTCTCTTTTCTTGGTACCAGGAAGAGTCTGGAGTAAAATCCCTTCCCTTGCTCCACAGATGGTACCTTCTCTACAGCTCTCATTCTTAATTGGGATATTTGTTTTAGAGCTTCTGTCTTTTGATTTGGAGGTAGGTTTGGCATTCCTCTCTTCCCTGGTAGAGTATGGAAGTGAAACCTGTAACCTTGGTCTATTATCTGTAAAATCCACTTGTCTCTTGTGATGTAATGCCAGTTTGTTGTAAATAAGGCTAGCTTCCCGCCTAAGGGTGCTTGTAGTTGTTCCCTGGTAGGCGGTGCCAGAGCCAAGTCACTGTGATTGACCTGTAGTTGTGGTGGTGGCTGTGTCTGTGCCTCGCTGGTTGTTGCCCTGCCACTGACGTCCTCTGTAGGCACCCCTGGATTGGCTTCTGCCTCTTGAACGCCTATTCCTGCCTCTCTGAGTTCTGGAGGAGTCTGGAAAGGACCAATTCTTGGAGGGCCAATTCCTGCTAAACCTCGGAGGTTGGACCTGTAAGAAATCTTTCACTGTTTGGACAGATTTTGCCTTCTCTTCCATCTTCTTCAGCACTTGTTGTGCAGGAGAGCCAAACAAATTGATCTTATCCATAGGAGCATCGAATAGTTTTGATTTGACATGGTCTGGTAAGGCCTGTTCTTTTAACCATGCATGCCTTCTGATGACTGTGCCAGTCATGGCTGATCTAAAGGAAGCCTCCAGTGCATCATAGCCGCATTTTAAGGAATGGTTACTGACTTGTTGAATGTTATGTACCATTTCCTGCACATATTGTTTTGTCTACTGCTTTATCTGAGGACACTTTTTTGGTTAACTGGTCTAGCAAAAATTCTTGATACTGCATCATGTGAAATTGACAGTTCAAGGCTCTAGCTGAAAGAGTAGCAGAAGTGTAAACTTTTTTACCCCATCTCTCTAAGGATCTGGATTCCCTTTCAGAGGGGAGGGTTTTTTTGGCAGAGGTGGCTGCTACAGCCTTAGGTCCTTGGGAGATAGTCTCTGGATCTGCAAAGGGAGCCTTATACAAGTGGTAATGTGTGTCCGGGACCCTGTAGTATCTATCGGGCTTAACAGGGGCCGGAGGCAGAGAATCAGGAGCAGTACAAGCATCATTAAATGCATCATCTACAACAGAAAGAACTGGAGGTATGGCTAAAGGCCTATGTTGTGGTAAATGCAGAAAAGTTCTAAGCCTTTTTCTGGAATCTGAAAAATCCTGGCCCTGCCACTGAAATGGTCCCCTCATAGCATGCATGGTTTCCCCAAAGGAAAATTCCTCAGGCGGAGAGGCAGAAGGGATGGACTCTTCAGCATCAGAGTCTTCATAAGGGGAGTATGGAGCCTCTGGAGGGTCTGTATCATTTGAATCATCAGAGGAATCATCTGTAGACACTGGCTCAGGGGGCTCTGCTCTAGGCCTCTTCTCTGGAGGCGGGTGAGAGGCCCTGTCTGGTTGAGGTTGGGATCCTCGGATTAAAGAAATGAGATCCTCTGCTAAACTAAGCATTTGTGAACTAGAGCTAGGCCTGTGAGAGGGGGGCTTAGCAGGCACAGATTTAGTAGTTTTAGCTGCTTTAGCCCTGGCAAAGGCCTTAATGGACATGGCTGCAGGTGGCCTAGCAGCTCCACGTGCAGGGGTTGAAATATCAAAGGGAATAGTGTCTGATAATTCCTGAGAAACTGCAACAGCAGGTGGGATTTCAGAAGCCGATTCCACGAGGTTGGAAGGGGCCTCGGTAGAAGGAAAGTTTTCGGCTGAAGGAAGAACCGCTTGCTCGGTTTCAGCCGAAACCGAGACACTCGATTGGCTTAACGCGGTTTCGCAAAACCGGACCGCGAGTGTCGGTCCTTTTCCTTGCGTTTTTTAGATATTTGTGAAGTCGGAGGATCCGACGGCATAATATAAGCAAAATTGGAGCCGAAAAACTCCTCAGCAAATTCCGACCGACGTCTAAGCATCCGCCGGTTAAAAGAAGCACAGGCTAGACAAGCTGCGACGTCGTGGTCTGGGCCTAGACAAGGTAAGCAGTAAGAGTGGAAATCTTTATGAGGTATTTGTTTCCCACAAGTTAAACAGTTATTCACTTTTTCTGACATCGGCTGAGGCAAGAAAGAGTCCCCAACGGGGTACTTAGCTTTTTAGAAGTCTTCGTAGTAGTATTCGGTAGTAGTAATCTCTGGTTCTGACCGACCGGCACTTGCGAACAGCTTCTGCTTCGGGCGCCACGCGGCAAGAAAGACTGGGGAAAATGGCATTGGCTGATGCCTTTATACCCGAATAACTGCAGCTATGACGTCGGGTGAAGTGCGACACCAGCCGAGGCCAGACCCAGACTTTGTAATCCGGCCGACCGAAGGGCTGCCTGAGGACAGGACAACCCATTTGTAAGGACTGCAGATGCATCCTTGAAGGACATCAACCTAACACCGTTTAACAAATGACCGAGAAAAAAGGCCAACAGTATAATATATCCTAAAAGTTAAAGCTATCCTTACGCTAAACTGAATACAAAACACACTAAGGGCCTGAGAAAAGAAGCCCAACTGTAAGAAAAGTGAAACAGCACACTATCTACGCTAAGCAATATAATGAAACACACACTGAAAACTAGGCCTAACACGAGGCTGCTACAAATATAATAAACTATGAAGCACCAAGGCAAGACAACTACAGGGCTATATCTATATATATCTATATATCTATATATCTATATATATATCTATATATCTATATATATCTATATATCTATATATATATATATATCTATATAGCTATATATATCTATATAGATATATATATATATAGATATGCAATTATTTATAGGAGATAAAAAAGTTTTAAAAATGACTTGGAAATAGCGATTTTGTCAAAAAAAGACTCTAGCGAACTGGAACCCGAGACCCGTGCCGCTGCAAACTAGATCAGAGGTAATTCCAGCAGTGCATCATGGGACAAGAGGCTTGGTCTTGAGCTACTGGTAAACCCTGAGCTTTGCTAACGGCCGTGCTGGAGCCGATAGATCGGCTCCAAAACCATCAGTGAAGAATGAACAGCGAGATTGAACAACTTCACATTGTTAGTTCTGAATATGGATACGAAAGTTAAGGAATTAAGAAGTTATGTTCCTACCATAACGTTCCATGTTAGTTGTCTTCTCTCGCCTTCTTTCTTGCTTGATGGGTTCGGAGCCGATCCCTCGGCTCCGACTCGGCACTTGCTTTAGCTCGAGAACTCCTTTTACCAGCTCGAGGCAGCCCCATATCCCATGATGCAAGGCAGGAAGTACCCAGATCTCGTTTGTTGACAAAAGGGCAATAACACCAAGCATAACAATACTTCCCAAAGGAAGAAGAAACTTACAGATGGAAAAAGGACCAGGTTAGAATGGTCTTCAGCATAATAGTTTCTTATACAAGGTCTGTCCAGGCCAGGGGGAAGGAGGGAGGGTCAAGAAAGAAGGCGAGAAGACAACTAACATGGAACGTTATGGTAGGAACATAACTTCTTAATGTTAAGTTGTCAATCTCGCCTTC
The DNA here is from genome assembly GCF_019279795.1 of Protopterus annectens. Lineage (NCBI taxonomy): Eukaryota > Metazoa > Chordata > Ceratodontiformes > Protopteridae > Protopterus > Protopterus annectens. The sequence goes on along the minus strand of NC_056727.1, from coordinate 912,838,203 downwards.
ATTCTTGCTTGATGGGACCGTGTCCCTAGCACCTCTATCCTGGGTGGCTCAATGGAACAAACTCTTGAGGACTGTAGAGCCAAAACTGGCTCTGTCCCTGGAGGCCAAGTCCAATTTGTAATGGGAAACAAAAGTGTGAGGAGTGGCCCAAGTGGCGCTGCACAAATAGTGTCCAAAGGCAGTCTAGCTTGAAAAGCTGTAGAAGTAGCTAAACTCCTAGTTGAATGTGCTTTAGGTTTTGAGCACAGCTGTTTTCCCCTGATCGTATAAATTTCAGTGATGACTGAAGAAAGCCATCTGGACAAAGTCACTTTAGAAACAGGAAGGCCTTTTTATTATCCATAGGAAACAAAAAGTTGATCAGATTTCCTAAATTTTTTGTTCTGTCCAAATAATATCTAAGCTGACGGTGGGCGTCAAGATAATGTAGCTTTTGTTCAGCTCTATCTGAATAGTTAGGAAAAATACAGGAGATCAATGGATTGATTCAGATTGTTTTTTGAAGCGACCTTAGGTAAAAATGATGGATTAGTTCTCAAAGATACTCTGTCTTTGTGAAAACCAAATAGGGGTCGAACCGAAGAGCATGAAGTTCAGACACCCTCCTGGCAGATGTAATAGCCACTAGAAATAAAGTTTTCCAAGAAAGATATTTCAGGGAACAAGAAACAGCTGGCTCGAAGGGAAGAATCAAGGATGTCAGCACTAAATTTAGATCCCACTGAGGAGGAGGATTCCTGATTGGAGGCTTTAGTAGGAAAATTCCTTTCAAGAAGGCCCTGCAGAGCCTATGGGACATAATATTATGATCTGCTATCCCAACATGAAAATTAGAAATAGCAGCCAACTGAACTCTGACTGTGGAAGAAGAGGAGCCTGCATGAAAAATCTCTGCTAAGAAGTCCAGAACTGCCTGAACAGGGGCAGTAAAAGGATCAATATTTTGGGCCTTAGCCCAATAAGAGAAACGTTTCCATTTGCTCGTGTAAATCTTCCTGGTAGAGGATTTTAGTGAAGCTACTATGATATCTCTAACAGGGTTAGAGATCAAAGGAAGCCTGGCTAGGGAAGGAAGTGGAGCAACCATGCTGTGAGGTTGAGAGAAGGGATTGACCGGTGCAGCTGACCGGATTGGTGAATCAGTAGATCTGGCACTGGGTCCAGATGCCACGGCTGCACCAAAAGGTGATGATGGAGGAACGGAACCAAACTTGTCGAGGCCAGTAAGGGGCAATGAGAATCAATTTGGCTCTCAAAGCGGTAGCTTTCTGGATGACCTGAGGGATCAGAGGAAATGGGGAAGGCATAAAGAAGTCCCTGGGGCCAATCCTGGGTCAGAGCGTCTCTGGGGATGGCCTGATAGAGGAAGAGGCTGAAGAAGTCTGGACATTTGCTGTTTTGGGGAGTAGCAAAAGATCGCAACATGGACGACCCCATTCCAGAAAAATCTCTTCCGCTATGGATTGCTTGAGAGACCACTCGTGAGGCATGAGAATAGCTCTGCTCAATCTGTCCGCTAGAATGTTGGTTTTCCCAGGGATATGCGTTGCTACCAGAAACCGATGAGAGGAGATCGCCCATTGCCATAGTCTGAGCGCTTCTCGACACAAGGGGTAGGACTTGGTTCCGCCCTGTTTGTTGATATACCAAACTACAGACATGTTGTCTGTGTGGACTGCAATTGTCCCTACGGGAAGAAAGTCGTTGAGGGCTTGCAACGTTAAAAGCACTGCTCTCATCTCCAGGACATTTATGTGCAGATGGTACTCGAGCGGTTGCCACGTCCCATGAACCATCCTGCCCTGATAATGACCCCCACCCGATCAGGGAGGCATCCGTGGTGACAGTGGCTATCGGGACGGGGTACAAAGCACCTGCCTTGGTGAACCTGAGGCGATGTGATCCACCAAGCAAGATGTTCTTTGCATGTCTGTGTCACCAGAATCTGGTGGCGCATAGGGAGTTGCTGGTATGACCACTGTGTGAACAGGATCCACTGAAGGAGGCATGTAGAATCGAGCCAGGGAAGAAGAGTAATGGCCGCAGCCATGAGACCTAATACCTTTAGAACCATTCTGGCCTGTACTTTCTTGCTGGCCAGAATGATCCTGACATGAGTCTGAATGTCTGAAACTCTTTGTTCTGTAAGGGTAGCTGACATCCGAACAGTGTCTAAGTTTGCCTATGAAGGTAATAGACTGGCAGGGCGATAAGGATGACTTTTGAAGTTGATTGAGATGCCTAAACGAGGACAAAGATCTATTGTGTAATCCCTCGCGCGTATACGCCGAGGCCTGGTCGTGGCCGACAGGAGCCGGTCGACGAGATCTGGAAACACCTGGAATCCTTGACGTCTCAGGTGAGCCGTAACCACTGCCATGCATTTGGTGAACACTCTGGGGCTGTAGTGAGACCAAAGGGCAGGGCTCTGAACTGGAAATGACTGGACCCCAGCCGGCGGAGAAATCTCCTGGAGCGTCTGTGAATTTTGATGTGATAGTACGCATCCTGAAGATCTATTGAGCACATCCAGTTGTCCTTCTGTAAGAAGGGCAGAATTGACTGAAGAGTGACCATTCGAATCTTGTCTTCCTGACAGACTTGAGTCTGCTGAGATCCAATATTGGTCTCCAGTCTCCCGTCTTTTGGGGACCAAAAGAACCTTGAGTAGATTCCGGCTCTGAATGGTCTAGTGTAACTGGCTGGATGGCTCTTTTGCAGTAGTTTTGTTTCTAACTCTGCAATGTCCCTTAGACCGGTGGTACATCTGGAAGGGAACTTGACGGGAAGGGACTTTCCTCGAAAGGAATTATGTAACCCTTGGATATGATCGACTGTACCCATCTGTCTTGAGTGAGGGAATGCCAGGCTTCTGGGTACAGTGATAATCTTCCCGACTGCCTCCAAGGAGGGACAGCCGGGCAACACCTCAGGGATGCTGAAAAGGCTGCTCAGGAAGAGACTCCCTGTTGCCCTGGTTCTTGGACCCCTCTGCCTCTAGAGCGGCGTCTGTTGTTGTTACTCCCTCTGCCTCTAGGGGTAAACTGACCACGTGAATCCGGCGTGACTCCTTGGGATTTACGGAACCACATCTTCCCACCCTTCTGTCCTTTGGGATAAGGCCTAGAAGGGGTGGAAAAACGGACTCCAACAGCAGAAAGAGTCTTGCCGTCCTGCTCACACCTGGTCAAGGTCTCCTTCACCTGAGGGCCAAACAAAGCTGACCCATCAAAGGGAGAATTTGTGAAGGACGCCTTAAAGGATCCATAAAATCACATAGCCGCATCCAGGCTTGGCGTCTAAGAGCCACACCTGTGCCTGCGGCTCTACTGCATCAGCAGCATAAGATATTAGCCGCATGGAGGAGTTAGCAATGGAATTGAGGGTTCCTAGCTGCGAAGCAATCTTTTCTTGGGCTCCTGCAGCTGTAGGATCCTGAACTACTTCTCCCAGCTCCTTCAGGATATCTCTCTGGAGTCTGGTGAAGTGACAAAGATAAATCAGCGAACGATAGCAAAGGTCGCTGAGGAAAACATCCGCTTGCGTACCTATCCATGGTCCTAGAGTCCTTATTAGGAGGATGGACGGGCACGGAAGGATCTGCAAGTTCCTTTTGGTGGCCGCAGCCACCACCATGGCATCAGCGGGGACACCCTTAGTAAGGAATAGTTTGTCACTAGGGGCAGTTATAAATTTAGAAGGCCTCCTAGGGACTGGCTCTACAGAGTCAGGAGCTGTCCACGCCTTCGAGCAATAACCTGCATCAGGGGTCGAAGGCGGAGACACCCAGGAGGTGGAGGGCCGAGATCCAAAGCCTCTAGGTATACTGACTCATCCTCAGAGGGATTGTTGGTGGGCCAGTTTCCCTCTGTTTCAGAAGTTCTAGGATGTCTGAGAAGGAGACATCCTCAGAGGGGATCTAGGGATCCCTCTGACTCATCAAAGTCAGTATCCGGTGACAGACTCGGGGAGTCTACATGCTTCCTCTTACAAGTCCTCTTCCTAGGAGGATCTCCCGAAACATCAGGAGAATCCTCGGAAGAGGGGGAAATTCCCAATGGGGAAACCTGAGGCGGAGGATCTCTGGGTCCTGTAGCAAGAGAAGTGGCAGAGATGTCAACAGGTACAATAGAGGGAGGAGCTACGGAAGAGACTGCTGACTGATACTAGTGGCCAGTACACTCTTCATCACCTCGAATGCTCCCCTCCCAGGCAGGTCCGAGAGGCCCGCTCCGAAGAGCTAGGAACTCCGGGGCCACCGAAAGGGAAGTCTCGAGGCAGATGTCGGAGCCGAGCTCACCAAGGCCGAGGCTCCAAGGGAAGAGCTGGCTCGGACAAGGGTCCGATGCCACTCACCCCTCGGAGGAGACCATGGGAGCCCGACCACCGAATCCCTCTAAGGAAGAGGAGATAAGAGTAGGGGCTGAAGGAACAGAAGGGGTATCCGTCCTCCAGCCGTAGCAGTAACCAAACCCGAAGACTCCAACTCCAAGCTCTGGGGTAGAGTTGAAGGAGGAACTGTAACGGGGTGTGGACCAACAGTCGTCTGCTGAGACGGACTGTGTAGCATTTGGGCCAGTACCTGTGACTTGAGCAATCTACTGACCACTCTCTCGAGGTCATGATCTGACAACCTGGATGACCTTGAAGATCGGCTCCGATGGCTCCGCTCCGATAGAAGAGGCGAGGCGAGAAAGTACCGGCCCAAAGGAAGGAGACCCCGCCCTCTTCCGGGAAGGGGCCATGGGAGCCGATACTACAGATCCTGTCGGCACCGACTTCTCGGAGCCGACAGAACGTCTCGATGTATCGGCTCCAGCCGGAGCCGATACAGCCACCAAAAACGGTGTCGGAGCCGGTCGGGCCGACCGATGCCTGTGCCACATGGGTGTCGGAGCCGATCGGGCCGACACGATGCCGATACCGCGTGGGTGTCGGGCGGTTGGAACCGACCCCACAGTGGTCAGCAGATCGCACCGATAGCCATCGGGCCGAAAGCTTAGTGGATCAGAATCGGCTCCAGCGGGCCGATCTCGACTCTACTCTGAGTCGGAGCGAGGCCACAGGCTTAGAAACAGAAGCCTGGGTCTTGGCAGATTTAGTTGACTTTGAGGGGCCGACTTAGCCGGAGAGCCCTCCGCTTAGAAGGCCCCAGAGAAGCAACTTATTACGTCTCTCCGGCAGGACTCTCAGGCTGAAGGAGTGACAAATAGCACAGGAGTCCTGCAGGTGAAGAGGGCCCAAACAGTACAGGCAAGTGTGACCCGTCTGTCAGAGACATCTTCTGACAGCACGAGTCACACTTCTTAAAACCTGAAACCCTCTCTTTAGACATGGTGCCCTAACACAACACACACACACGGTCCAAATAAATTAAACTAATACCAAAAGGTATTTAGTAAAAACACCAACACACACACCTAACAGGGGATGGATAAGGGAAACTGACTAAAAATTTAAAAGAGACAGGGAATTCTGTCAGAAAAGTTAAATTTAAAGTTAAACTATCAAAACAAATAGTTTTAACTAAAGGGGCTTAAAAGTTTTAAAATGACTTAAATAGCGATTTTGTAAAAAGACTCTAGAACTCCGAGACCCTGCGCTGCAAACGAGATCTGGGTACTTCCTGCAGTGCATCATGGGATATGGGGCTGTCTTGAGCTAGTAAAAGGAGTTCTCGAGCTAAAGCAAGTGCCGAGTCGGAGCCGAGGGATCGGCTCCGAACCCATCAAGCAAGAATGAAGGCGAGATTGACAACTTAACATTGTTAGTTCTGAATATGGATACGAAAGTTAAGGAAATAATGCTTTTGATGTCATTAGTGCTTTCTGCTGACCAAGAATACTACTTTATGCCACCAAAGGATACCTGGGCTAAGAACAGAAAAGAAATAAAGGATTTTATTTGGGAAAAAAAATGAAACTTGAGACAAATGGTGGGTCATGAACTTTCCAGAGAGGGGGTGGACTTCTCATATTTAGAAAACTGCAACATCACCCAATTAAAGGAAGATATACTTACTGCAGGATACAACTTGCACAGTTAAACACAAGGAAATTGCGTCTACTCGGTAAGTTATCAATGGATAAAAGTACGGAAGTTTGAGAAAGACTGGGGCAGGATAAGCATAAAAATGTTTAGCCTTATTTGACCAGCAATATTAAACATATGAACCACCATAGAATAAAGGAACAGACAGGTACGATTCTACCCGGAGAGAGTAAAACATCCTACTTGAGGGAGAACTGAACGCAGCCACAATATCACAGATTACAAACAAAAACAGTTAGTTATGTACTCACCATAAAGATCGATGTATGTGGTCCATCTCGCCCTACATTCCTTACTCACGGGTTCGGAGCTAAGAATCGGCTCCGACTCGGCCAAATTTCTCTAGCACGAAGTCTCTAATTGGCTAGGCTAACACGGTATCCCAAGATGCACCTCGCCCTATCCCCAGATCTTCTTTGCAATCACACCAATCATAACCCATGCTCAATCACACTGGAACAAATTCCAGCCAGATAAGGGAAAAATTGCCTGACCTTGAAGGGTCCACAGAGCTAATATTCCTCCAAATCCTCTAGGAAGGGGGCAGGTGGGAGGGTACGTAAGAATGTAGGCGAGATGGGCCACATACATTGATCGTTATGGTGAGTACACAACTAACTGATGTTATGTGGTCCTATCTCGCCTACATTCCTTACTCACGGGACAGCGTCCCCAGCACCTCTATCCTGGGAGGCTCATAGGAAGATACTCCTGAGAACCGTGGAACCAAAGGAAGCCCGGCCCCTAGAAGCCATGTCCAGCTTGTAAGGAGTAATAAAAGTGTTAGGAGAGGCCCAAGTGGCCGCAGCACAAATATGATCCAAGGAAAGCCTAGCATGGAAAGCTATTGATGTAGACATAGCCCTGGTGGAATGAGCCTTGACGGGAAAGGGTAAACTTCTGCCTGCTGATGAGTAGATGAATGAAATACAATCTTTGATCCGTTTAGAAATTGTGCACTTGGAAATAGAACAACCTGCCCTGTTTCCTGAACAGGACACAAACAGTTGATCAGATTTCCTAACATGCTTAGTCCTGTGAAAATAAAATCTCAGTTGTCTGTGCACATCTAACTGATGAAACCTGAACTCTGCTTTATTGGAAAAGTTCAGAAAGAACACTGGTAGCTCAATAGATTGATGGAGATTGACAGTAGATGACACCATTGGAAGGAAGGAAGGAAGGGTTAAGGCCCAATTGAACTCTGTCCTTATGAAAGCTCAAATACAGGGGTTTAATGGACAAAGCTTGAAATTGATACCCTCCTGGCCGATGTAATGGCTATCAGAAAAGCCATCTTCCAAGATAAGAACTTTAAGTCACAAGTGGCAGCCGGTTCAAAGGGTGGTGACGTCAAAGCTTGTAGCACAAGGCTCAGGTCCCATGGCAGTACAGGTTCTGAAACAGGGGGACGAAGTAAACAAGCGCCTTTTAGAAAGGCCTTACAGAGTTTGTGGCCCATAAGAGAGGGCTCGTAAGATGTGTGAAAATTGGAAATTGCAGCCAACTGTACTTTAATGGTAGCGGGCGCGGAGCCCTGACGGAACATGGCTAAAAAATCTAAGACCGACGGAATAGGGGCTGTGAAGGGGTCCAAACCCTGGGCCTGAGCCCAAATAGAGAATCTCCTCCATTTGCTGGAATAAATCTTCCTGGTGGAAGACTTATGAGAAGACAAGATGTGCACCACTTCAGGTGAAAAGGAATGTCGTCTGACTAGTGATGGAAGTGGAGCAGCCAGGCTGTCAACCTGAGAGTTCGCAGGGATGATGAAGTTGTCCTGACATGTGAATCAGGAGGTCCGGCACTGGGTCCAGAGTCCACGGACAGTCCAGTGCGTACCGTTGAAGAAAAGGGAACCACACTTGTTGAGGCCAGTGTGGAGCAATAAGGATCATCCTGCTTCCCAAGGATATGGCTTTCTGTATCACTCTTGGTAACAGAGGAAATGGAGGGAAAGGGTAGACCAGACCGGGGGGGCCAATCGTGAGCTACAGCGTCCCTGGGGGGGGGATCAGAGTGAAGTACTCACTGCATTTTGCATTGAGGGGGCTGGCGAAGAGATCGCAGCAAGGCTGACCCCACCTTTTGAAGATATGAACCGCCACTCGGTTGTTCAGGGACCACTCGTGAGGCATCAGAATAGCTCTGCTTAGCCTGTCCACTATCACGGTGGACTTCCCCGGAATGTGCGTTGCCAACAGAAACCGTTGGGAAGACACTGCCCACTGCCACACTCACATGGCATCTCTGCAGAGGGGATAAGATTTGGTTCCCCCCTGCTTGTTCAGGTACCACACTACGGACATGTTGCCCGAGTGAATTGCAATCGTTCCCCGAGGTAGAGAGTCTTGGAGTGCTCACAATGCCAGAAACACCGCTCTCATCTCCAGAACATTGATGTGCAAGTATACCTCGTGATCTTGCCAGGTGCCTTGGACCATCCTGCCTAGATAATGCCCCCCCCCACTCCATCTGGGAGGCGTCCGTGGTCACCGTGGCCACTGGAGACATAGGAATCAAGCTCCTTCCTCTGTCCAGATTGGAGGAGCATAGCCACCAGAGGAGGTCCTGTTTGCATCGTTCCGTGAGAAATATCAGGTGAGAAAGAGGAAGCTTCTGAAAGGACCACTGAACCGACAGGAGCCACTGTAGGATCCGCATGTGTAACCTGGCCAGAGGTACCAGCATGATGGTGGAGGCCATGGATCCCAAGAGCTGAAGAACTAACCTGGCCTGAACTTTTCTGAGGGGCAACAGTGTGTGGATCTGAGACTGCAACACTCTTATCCTGTCCTGTGGCAGAAAGGCGCGCATTTGAATAGAGAGTCTAGCTCTGCGCCTATAAAAACAACATGCTGTGAGAGCTGCAAGGCAGACTTTTCCCAGTTCAAAGTAATTCCTAGACGTTGACAAAGCGAGATGGTCATCTCCCGGGCTTGAACGAGCAGATGCCTGGTGGGGGCAGCGAGAAGCCAGTCGCCCAGATACCGAAACACCTGGAATCCTAAACATCTCAGGTGAGCTGTCACCTCTGCCAAACACTTGGTAAACACCTTGGGGGCTGTGGTGAGACCAAAGGGCAGGGCACGAAACTGGAAGTGACTGGCTCCTAACCGGAAGCGTAAATGACTCCTGGATGCCTTCTCCATTTTGATGAGGTAGTAGGCATCCTTGAGATCAATGGAGCACATCCATACTCCTTTCTCCAGCAGTGGAAAAATGGACTGAAGTGTGACCATCCGGAACTTGGACTTCAGAACGTAGTGATTCAGTCGACCGAGATCCAGAATAGGTCTCAGGTCCCCTGTTCTTTTCGGCACCAAAAAGAGTCGTAAGTTCCTGATCCAACATGGTCTGAGGGGACTGGTTGGATGACTCCTTTTTCTAGCAGCTTTGCCACTTCTAATGCTGCTTGATCCCGCTGACTGGGTGGGACGTCCAGGATCCTTCTGACTGGGGGGGGGGGGGGGGTGTCGACGCAAAGGGAATAGTGTAACCTCCGGTAACTATTTGAAGCACCCAACGATCCTGGGTGATGCTTTCCCAGGCTTCCGGATGCAACGAAATTCAGCCCCCGACTGGCTCCGGAATAGCACAGTCGGGCAACGCCTCAGGAATGCTGGAAAGAAGAACCACGAAAGGGGGCCTCCTCTGCCTCTAGGACGGTGTCTTCCGGAATAACCCCCCCCCCCCCCGCCTCTGGAGGGGGACTCACCTTGAGCTGCAGGAAAGGGCCTCAGACTTTTTGAACCACATTTTCCCTCCTCTCTGAGCCTTGGGATAAGGCTTAGAAGGGAGAGAAAAATGGGCCCCTACGGTAGATAGGGTCTTTCCCTCCTGTTCGCATCTGGTGAGGGTGTCTTTCACTTTGGGTCCGAAGAGAGAGGACCCATCAAAGGGGCAGTCAGTGAAGGAAGTCTTAAAGGCCTCCGCGAAATGACACAGGCGCATCCAGGCTTGCCTTCGAAGAGCTACGCCTGAGCTAGCTGCCCTACTCGCCCCTTCGGCTGCATAAGATATGAGCCTCATAGACGAGTTGACAATGGAACCTACGGTAGACAACTGGGCATTAACAGTCTGCGCTACCGCCGCAGGCATATTACCTGTCTTAGTATCTCCTAGCTCCTTCAGGAGATCTCTTTGGAGCAGAGTGAAATGAGAGAGGTAATTCAACGACCGTAAGGTAAAGGTCGCAGAAGACAGGGTATGCTTCCCATACCGGTCCATACTCCTTGACTCCTTGTTAGGAGGATGGACTGAAGAAGAAGCCTCTGCAACTTCCTTCTGAGTGGCTGCCGCCACCACCAAGGCATCTACCGAAACCCCTTTGGTAAGGAACTCTTTGCCCAGGGGAGCCGACAGAAACTTGCTTGGACGTCTGGGCACCGGTTCCACGGAATCAGGGTTCTCCCACACTCTTCGACAAATCAAGTCCAGAAGTTCGAAGGGTGGAAACACCCAAGAGGCAGAGGGTTGAGCTCCGAAGGTCTTGCGGAATACCGACTCCTCCTCAGAGGGGGGTCTTGGACGGCCAGTCGCCTCTCTGCCTCAAAGTCTCCAGGATGTCGGAGAAAGAGACATCGGAGGACAACTTGGGGGGACCCCTCTGACTCGTCGAGGTCAGTATCGGACGTGAGGGATTCGTCCTGGGAGTCTATGTGCTTCCTCTTGCACAACTTCTTACCGGGGGCTCCTCAGGCACAGACTCTGAGAGGCCCTCAGAAAGTAGGGGACCACTCAAGGGGGTATCCCCAGACCTTCGGGCTCTGCCATCCAAGGATAGAGGGGTGTCAGAGGCTCTAGCCGAGGTGTAAGGGGGCGGAGTGACTGATCCAGGTGATGTAACTGACGATCTGGCCAGTGCGCTCCTCATGGCCTCGAAGGCAGGTCCCCGAATCAGAGGACCGACCCGTCTCGGAGACCACGACCGGAGTAGAGATTCCCCGAGCTGAAGCACCAAGAGGGAGGCTCGGAACAGACAGTAGTCCCGAGGTATCCCCCTTAGGTCTGACTGAGGAAACCCAAGTACCCAAACCAGAGGATGGAACCGACATGGTTGGAGCTGACGCCGACTCCGATAGACTCACATGGGGTATCGGAGCCGACACGAGAACATCACTCGGCACGGAGCACTCTGGCTCCGACGACACATGGGTGCTCGAAGGAGGAATCACAGGTACCAGAATGGGGACTGGCTCGGGAGCCGAGAACAGTTTTGCCAGCACCGGCAACTGCAGGAGCCTCTGGACCACCATATCCACATCCAAATCAGAGAGCTTAGAGGATTTGGAGGAAATAGAAGGAGATAGGGATCTCCTACCCAGAGACATGCCTGACACTGGGTGACTGGCTCCGAATAGGCTCCAATAATATCGGAGCAGAGGTAGGCTCCAGCACCACCGATACCTCCTGCGGCCCCGAGGACAATGGAGCAGAGGAGGTAGTATCCCCTATCGAAACCTTCTCCTGCGGCCCCAGAGGACAATGGAGCCGAGGAGGAAGTATCCATACTAGAGACTGTCTCCTGCAGCCCAGAGGACAATGGAGCCGAGGAGGCAGCAACCACTATTTTAACCTTCCCTGGGGGCTCCGAGGAAGCAGACGGAGCCGGAGATCTCTTCTTGGCCTTGGAAGGCTTACATTTAGGACTGGAAGAAGAAGAATTTAAGGACTCCTCAAAGGAGGGCTTAATCAGGCCCTTCAAAATCAGTTTATTTTTTTGTTCCTGCAGTACCCTCGCGCTAAAAGTGTGGCAGAAACTGCAGGACTCCTGCAGGTGAATAGCCCCAAGACAATACAAAGATGGCATGGCCATCCGTAATAGACATTTTATAGCCACATTTAGTACACTTTTTAAACCCGGAGGTTTATGCTCCTTCTGCTCTTTAGACATGGCAAAAAATAACAGCACACTGTCAACTGACAACGACACAAGAGGAAGGCGGGAAAACCAACACCACTAACGGCCAAGGAACTCTAAATCAAACGTTTCTTGGAGTAGCAGGGAAAGACAAGAACAAATCCAACTACAGTATAACACCAGAAAAAACAACATAGGAGAGGACTAGGTCCTCTAACTTAAACGGGCCTAGCCCGCCAAACAAAGGGATACCACAAACAGCCAATCTCACTAACACTCACAATGAAACTTAGACAAGGAGAAACTAGCTATTAAAATAGCTTTTGTAAAATAACAGACTGCTAAAATACTTAGAAAAAGTATTTGAAAGGGTACTTAGCCACAGCCAGGCGAGACCACGTCCTAACTCTACGAGCAGCAAACGAGATCTGGGGCTAGGTCGAGGTATCTTGGGATACCGGGTTAGCCCAACCAATTAGAGACTTCGTGCTAGAGAAATTTGGCCAAGTCGGAGCCAATTCTCGGCTCCGAACCTGTGAGTAAGGAATGTAGGCGAGATGGGACCACATAACATAAGTTTTAGAAAGGATGAGGACGGGCCAGAAAATAATGACCTGGGAAGTGGCTAGAGGTGAATTTGATTTGCATGAGGGGGAGAGAGAGAAAGAGAGAGAGAGAAGAGAGATCAGCTACCATATATGGGACTAATGACAATGGTTAGAGAGTTGATGTTGGAAGAGCAGTTGGAAAAGCCCCAGGGAATTTCACGGACAGTGCACCCCCTCCCACCGGAATTTGCTGATAAACCACAAACTCTACACTAGCACTTTGCCTTGCTGAGTCTCCTAGAGGTGATCATAATTGACACCAAATAATTTCTTTAGGTTCAGGATTTGTAAACTGTTTTTCATGGTTACCAACACAATACTCAATCCAGTGAGAGGAAGAATGTTGCTGGATTTGTAATGCTTAGGTTGGGACGTAACCTGTAGTGCCTTTGCTGAACCTTTTTTTTTTTTTTTCTTGCCATGCTGCTTTTCTGCAACTGTCATTGGTTACATGGTTGCTTTAATATTACTGTTTATGAATGTGTTGAAAATTGTTTAAAAAAGAAAAAAAATGACATGTTTAAAAAAGATATTTAAAAAAAGAAAAACAAAGGGTCCAATTCCAAAAACCTTGCTCTCAGTGCAAATGACTTATTCAGATTAAGTAATTTAGACAGAGCAGGTCTTTTGGAATTGGGCCCCAGTGTAAGCTTGTTTATAAGGTAGGCCTTATACCAAAAGCCAGTCTTTTGGAATTGGGGTGGGTTTACACAGAAGTTACTTACTCTGGTCCAGATACCAAAAAGAGTTGTTCTTAATGACTTCTTTCTCTTTGGACAAAGTCATATATGCTCAGCACTATTTCTATTTAAAGTTTTTAAAAAGTGTTTACTGTTAATTCATCATGAATACGACTATTTCTCATTTTATTAATACCACTTTTGTTAACGACTGCATTTTGTTTTGTTTTTTTTTTGGGGGGGGGGGGCATTATGGATCCAGTTTGGGCCAGAAAACTGTCCAATGACCAGTGTGCTTATCCAGTCAAAAAATAAAAATAAATAAATATAACAGTGCTGAAAACAATCTAAGTAACCTGAACAGAGTTTGTGAGGTGCCTTTGCCCAAGGGAATGACCCAAATCTGAGGTACACCAATTAGCAAACTGTCACATTTGGACACATGACATTCCTCCACAAAATGGCAGCAACACCATCCAAGTGGCTGCCACTAGGCTAGTTCCAACTCCAGTTCAAAAACAGACAAAAGGTGTTGCTGGTGAAGGTGTTGTGTCAGTTCACCACAATCTATACAGACAGCAGGAGTCTCCTGTTGAGGGAGAAGTTAGAGAATGGACAGTAGAAATAACAGCAGCTCTCAAAGGACCGTTATGCACCTTGAAAAAAATTTCTTCTTCCTTTGTACTGACAATGGAAAAGGATCTTTCTCCACCTTTCTGAGAAGCTATCAGTACCTGATGTAGACATTTTCCCCTTTGTTTCTTGAGAATTTTCTATACCTTACATTGGTGTGCACTAATGCACTATTTCTTGAACAATTTTTACCCCTTACCAGACTTTGCTCTCCTCTTCTCTAATCTGTGAAATAAAAATCTGCAATAAAAACACATTCAAACCTTCTAACATTTACTTTATTGCCCTGTTAAAACTTGTGCAGTCTTTACAGCTGTACAGACCAAGAAAAGAACCCAAAAGATATTAAGAAAATTTTTTCTGAGAGCAATCTGTCCACCACAAACAGCCTTCTGCTGTTCAGCAATATGGAACATTACACTCATTAAAAAAGCTACAGTACAATTAGTTTATTCTATCAGCAGAACAAAAAAAAAAAAAAAAAAAACTTCTGAAAACTTAATGACCAAAAACTTAGGCTAAATTTAACTGACAAAATACCCTTAACAGGAAAACACAAACAAGCAACCAACAATCTCAAAGATGAAAAAAGTGAAGATTCTGTTTGCCAACATTATAAGCTCACTCTACAAAGGTAACAGCTTGACACAGGTGCGGCTTACAATAGGAATTTGATTTCTAAATTATTAAGCCATATTAGACATGACAATGGTGAACAAAATGGAGTCAATTCAAATCAAATTCTTCATTTGAGATTACAAGACTACCGCATTTCAACCACAAAAGCAAACTACAGTACATAACTATATAACAGTAAATACTGAAGCAAAAAGTACAGTTTTGTACCTACCATAAATGTAGATGTCCGATAGATATGCAACTGCAGTCCTGACATATGGGTTGTCCTGCCTCAGGCAGCCCCTCGGTCGGCCGGATTCCAAAGTCTGGGTCCGGCGTCGGCTGATGTCGCCTCTTCCCCGACGTCAGAGCGGCTGGGGTATAAAAGCATCAGACAACGCCATCTTCTTCAGTGTTTCTTGCCCCAGATGCCAGGTGCCCTCCAAAGGAGGCTAAATTTAGAGAATGGATAAAATTCCAGACATGCACAATAGTAACTAACAGATAAAGCATAAAAGCTATCCCCAGCTAAGTTGGAAAAGGGGTAGTGGACCCAAAAAAGTAAATTACAGAGGGGAAGGAGGGAGGGTAAACCTGACTGCAGTTGCATATCTATCGGACATCTACATTTATGGTAGGTACAAAACTGTACTATGTCCTTCAAGAATGCAACTGCAGTCCTGACATATGGGTTGAATACCATATCCAAGCTGGGGGTGGTAGGATCCAAGAAAAAGATGGTGTAGCTAAAATGCCCTGCAGGACTGCCAAAGCAAAGCCTGCTCGGGATCTGGAGTATAAAGGCAGGTTGTAGTGTTTGGAAAATGTATGCACGGAGCTCCATGTAGCAGCTTCTAGAATGTCCTTTGTAGCCACCCCTCTTAGAAAGGCTGTGGAGGTGGCTATAGCTCTGGTGGAGTGTGGCCTGATATCGGCTGGCACACCTTTTCCATGGAAGGAGTAACAGAATCTGATGCAGTGTCCAATCCATTTTGAAATTGTTTGGAAATTGCCTTTCCTTGCACTCCAGCCGCGTAAGCTACAAATAGTTGGTCAGACTTTGTTGGCCTTTGTTCTGTCCAAGTAGTAGCGTAATTGTCTGTGTATGTCCAAAGTGTGCAGCAGCTTTTCCCCTTTATTTTGAGGATTGGGAAAGAAAGTAGGCAGGTGAATTGCTTGATTTAGACACCCTGGATATCACTTTTGGCATGAATGAAGGATTGGTTCTTAAAGAAACTCTGTCCTGATGAAAAATGAGGAATGGAGGTACTGCCATGAGGGCCTGTATCTCCAAGACTCTTCTTGCTGAGGTAACTGCCAACAGGAAAACTGTTTTCCAGGAGAGAAATTGCATTTCTGAAGATGCTGCTGGCTCAAGAGGAGGAAGAGTTTATTTTTCCAAGACGAAGTTGAGGTCCCATGCAGGCACTGGTGGTTTCCTGGGAGGTTTGATATTCTTTATCCCTCTTAGAAACTGTCTTAGCAAAGGATGTGAAAACACAGGTGGATCGCAGTTGTATTTTGCTGAGATTGCTGAAGCGTGTATTTTTATGGAAGAATATGAAAGGCCACTATGAAGCATTTCTGCCAAGTATTCTAGTATCTGTGGCATGCTTATTACTGATGCATCCTGACCCTTGTTGGCATTCCAGGTGATGAATCTCTTCCATTTGGCTGAATAAGTTTTTCTGGTGGAAGGTCTGCGTGCTTCCAGTAAGATCTCTTGAACTTTTTTGGAGAGAGAGATATGGGTGGAAGTCATGGGACCCTCCAAGCTGCCAGCTGCAATGTTTGCAGGTTGGGATGAACCGTCCTGTATTTGTGCTGAGTTAGAAGCAGAGGCCATTGAGGCAGGGGCCACGGCTTGGTGCGAGATATGCTCCTTAGTAATGAATACCAGTGCTGCCTTGGCCAGTCTGGAGCTATCAAAACACCTTTCGGTTTTTCTACTTTGATCTTCAGTAACACCTTGGTCATTAATGGTAGAGGTGGGAATGCATAGATTGTCAGATAATTCCAGCTGAAGGAGAGAGCATCCATTCTCCAGGCTTCAGGATTGCTGTGTCCTCGAACAGAACTTCTTCAAATGATAATTGCGGTGAGAGGAAGAGAGATCTATGTCCGGCCTTCCCCATGCAGGAGTTATTTGTGAAAAAATGTCGGGATGCAGCATCCATTCGTGCGGGTCCAAAATGTTTCTGCTTAGACTGTCCGCCAGAACATTGTCCTTGCCTGGAACAAACTGGGATTGCAACTGTAAGTTCAGTTTCAGGGCCTTTTCCCAAAGAGGCCTTGTTAGTCTGCAGAAGGGGTAAGAATGAGTGCCTCCCTGTTTGTTTATGTACCACATGACAATGGTGTTGTCTGTTTTTATTAGCAGATGACCTTGTTGAAGAAATTTTTCGAAGGCCTCGATTGCATGAATCACTGCCAACATCTCTTTTAGATTTATGTGCAGATGCATTTCCCGGGGAGTCCATTGCCCTTGCATGCATGTGCCCTCCATGTGCGCCCCCCCATCCATGGTCTGAGGCGTCTGTTGTAATGGTTTGGCTTGCTTGAGGTTTGCTGAAGGACATGCCTTTGTTTAATTGACTTGCTTGTGCCCACCACAAAAATTCCTTTTGGAGACATGGAATGAGTGGGATAATTTCTTCTAGGTTGTGGCTGTGTTGAGACCATAAACTTTTTAGGTACCATTGTAGTTTTCTCATGTGTAGTCTTGCCAGTGGAATCAGAAGAATGCAAGATGCCATGAAACCCAGGGCCTGCAGGATTTTCCTTGCAGTCATCTGGGTGAGCTTTACTAGGCTTTTGAAGTAATCTGGTAATTGTTCTTGTTTTTCTTCTGTGAGGAAAGCCATTTGTGAGTTTGTGTCCAGTTTGGCTCCTAGAAAAATTATTTGTTGGGATGGCAGTAGTCTTGATTTTTGAATATTGACTGTGTATCCCAAAGCCTGTAGTAAGTGTATGACATAGTCCAAGTTTCTTATCAAGGCTTGTTTGCTGTCCGCTTGTATAAGGCAGTCGTCCAGGTAAGGGTACATTTGTATCCCCTGGAGTCTGCAATGTGCAATTACTGATGACAGGCATTTCGTGAATACTCTGGGCGCAGTAGATAAGCCAAACGGCAATGCTGAGAATTGATAATGCTCTGACCCTGCAAGAAATCTGAGGTATCTTCTGCAACTGTGTCTGATTGGGACATGCAGGTATGCCTCCTTGAGGTCCAGAGTAACCAGTGAAGACCCCTTGCCCAGCATGGGAAGAAGTTGCTGTAACGTCAGCATTTTGAATTTTGGCACAATGAGAAAAGTGTTTAGAGCAGACAAGTCCAGTATAGGCCTCCATTGCTTTTCTTTTCTTGGAACAAGGAACAGTCTTGAGTAGAATCCCTGACCTTGTTCCTGAGGAGGAACCTTTTCTATTGCTTTGATCTGTAACAGGTTTGAAACTTGTATGAGTGCCTCTGCCCTTTGATTTTGTGGCAGGTTTGGCATGCCTTGTCTTGTTGGTAAGGTATGGAAGTGGAACCTGTAACCTTTGTCTATTATGTCCAGAATCCATTTGTCCTTTGTTAAAACGTGCCAATTCTTTGAAAATAAGGATAATTTTCCACCTAAAGGTGCTTCTCTTTGAGCCTTGGTTGGCGGTGTCAAAGTCAAGTCATTGTGATAGTCCCTGTGGAGTAGTAGAAGTCCCTGCGCCACTTCTCTGATTAGTTGGTTGCCATTGGCAGCCCCTGTAGGAGCCTCGGTATTGCCCTCTACCTCGAGCACGCCTGTTTTTTCCCCTTTGGAACTTGTCAGTGTCTGGAAAGGACCAATTCTTTGAAGGCCAATTCCTGCTGAACCTCGGTGGCTGAACCTGGAGGAAATCTTTGACTGTTTGTACTGATTTAGCCTTTTCCTCAATAGATTTCAACACATCCTGTGCATTAGCACCAAATAGCTTCTGTTTTTCCAGAGGTGCATCTAGGAGCTTTACTTTAACATAATCTGGCAATTCCTGTTCTTTCAACCAAGCATATCTACGTAGGACGGCCCCGTCATAGCTGCCCTACATGAAGCTTCCAATGCATCATAACCACACTGAAGAAAATGATTGCTAACCTGCTGAGTATTATGAACCAAATCCTGCAAGGCCTTTCTATCTAAAGGCTCTGGAGAGGCTAACTTTTTCTGCAAATCATCCATCAAGAAATCCTGATACTGAAACATATGAAAAAGACAGTTAAGTGCCCTCATGGCAAGGGTGGTTGAGGTATAAACTTTTTTGCCCCATCTCTCCAAGGACCTAGATTCCCTGTCTGCGGGCAAAGGGTTTTTGGCCGTGGAGGTGGCCACTCCTTTGGGCCCCTGAGAAATAGTTTCTAGATCCACAGAGTGGGCCTTAAAGAGATGCTTATGAGTTTCAGGAACCCTGTAATATCCGTCTGGCTTGACAGGAGCAGGAGGGAGAGAATCAAAGGAAGCACTGGAGTCTGAGTATACATCATCCAATACATCTAACACTGGTGGAATAGCTAAAGGCCTGTCCTGGGGTAACTTAAGGAAAGTACGTAGCCTTTTCCTGGAGTCAGAGAAATCCTGGCCCTGCCACTGAAAATGCTCTCTCAGAGTGGAGAATTTCCCCGAAAGAAATATCCTCTGGAGGAGAGGCAAAGGGAATGGATTCATCAGCATCAGAATCATCGTAGGCCTGGAAGGATTCTTCCTGGGAATCTGAATGGTCTGAGTCCCCAGAGGCTTCATCTGAGGAAAGGGTATCTGTCTGCTCAACCCTAGGCCTTTTATCTGCAGGCGGCGGAGAACCTCTGTCTGGGTGTGCCCGAGAGCCTCTGATTAAAAAAATTAGATCTGCGGCTAAAGTCAAGATCTGTTTATCAGAAGTGGAACTCTGGGAAAAGGATTTAGGAGGGTGAGCCTTAGCCTGGATGGCAGCCTTGGCACGTGTGTAGGCCTTGATGGACATAGGGACCGGAGGCCTAGCTGCCCCACGTGTTGGAGTAACTTTATCCACCGGTATGGTGTCAGGTAAGTCCTGGGCTTCGGTTTCAGGAGGTAAATCAACAACCGTCACCGGGGTAACCTCCGGGACCGTAGTGTGCGGTAAAGCGGTGTCGTTGGTCTGGAGCGGTTGAGTTACCGCCTCCGAAGAGACCGATGCACTCGCAGTAGGCTTTGGCGTGTCGTTGGTGGAAAACGTGGGCCGAGAATGTCGGTCCCGGTCCTTCCGTTTTTTGGAAATGTGTGTTGTCGGTTGTTCCGACGGCATAATATAGGAGAAATTTTCCCCAAAAAAGTCTTCAGCAAATTCTGCCAGGCGCTTGAGAGTGCGCTTATTGAAGCAAGCACAGGCCGAGACGTCGTGGTCTGGGCCCAGGCAGGGAAGGCAGTAAGAATGGAAGTCCTTATGAGGTATTTGTTTACAAGACAAACAATTAACTTTTGCAGTTTTATCTGACATCGGTTGAGGCAAGAAAAGGTTCCCCAACGGGGTACTTAGCTTTTTGATGACTTCGGTAACTGAAAACACAGGAGCTGGCCGACCGGCACTTGCGAACTGCTTCTGCTTCGGGCACTGCGCGGCAAGAAAGACTGAAGAAGATGGCGTCGTCTGATGTTTTTATACCCCAGCCGCTCTGACGTCGGGGAAGAGGTGACATCAGCCGACGCCGGACCCAGACTTTGGAATCCGGCCGACCGAGGGGCTGCCTGAGGCAGGACAACCCATATGTCAGGACTGCAGTTGCATTCTTGAAGGACATCTGGGTGCTCTTTTCAAACATTATCCTTCAATATCAGATTACTCTGACTAGACATAGTAGCTGTTGATTAAAAACATTTTCATCACATTACGCATTAAAGGGTGACTATTTTAAAGAAAAAAAATCCTTTAAATGCATACAGCTTGCACTAAATCAAAGGCACCTCTTAACAAAAAGTTAGTCAAAGGTTGCTGAAACAGTCTAAACCAAAACAAATACCATTCCCCTGCTACACTGAAAGGAAAAGGCATGTTAATTTTATATCAAAGATTAAATCAAGCTAAGGAAAAACAAACAAAGTACTCAGGAAGTGGTAACAAAAGCAATTTTATGTTGTAGCCCATTCACCAAAAATTGCCCCTCATATTATCCACATTAGTGTAAATATTTCTGCCAAAACTCAAGAGATGAAACAATACAATTTCAGCTGTACTGAAAATACTGTTCAAATTCAGTTAAAAAAATGAATAGCCTTGTTTTAAGTTCAAATATATACCTCTCTCTTACTTGAGAGTAATGGCAGCCTTTGATTTGGTTATTTAGGTTAGCAGAAGGTATGGGGATGCAGCACCCATCCAGCATGGGAGAACTGCTCTTTCACAAGGCATAATTTTGTACGACAAATATCCATCTTCCCTCAATAACTTGTGCAGCCCTGTCCAAATGTTTGCAAGACTGTCCAATACTCATCTATCTAACTTAGAACTTACAGGTCAGAAAACGAAGTGCTACTAAAACACCTTTATCCTCTACATATGCTACCACTAGATAGATTGGAGTACATTACAAAAAAAAAAACAAAGTTCCTTGTTTTGCAATGCTTAACCACTATGCATCTCGGCTACAACTCCACCTAACAAGGTAAATACAAGGACAGGGACGGGAAATGCAGTCTATGGGATGCTATTTTACCTCTCTTATATTAAATAATGTAAATAATCAGGGATCTTAAACATCTAAAAGGGTCTTGCTAGATAAACACCCTTAATTACAGAACTTGAAAAGAATGCAAACAGGCTTGAAACACCATCAAAGTCTATACAGAGCATGCAACATACTGAACATACTGACAGAACCCAGACTGTAAAAGTAGCAGACTCCAAATCCAGGTCCAGACAAGTGGACTACCTCAGGGTTCAGTCCTGGGAATGCTAGTTTGGCATCTACTTCTCTGAAGTACAGGCCAACAACACTAAGGAACTCTGGCTAGCAAAGTTTGCAGATGACTGCAAACTGGGAGTCATTATTGAATCCCCAAATTATGTGGACATTCTACAAAAGGGCCTTACAGAAACAGATGCTTGGTGCCAGAGCCATGGGCTCAAGCTTAATGCCAAGAAATGTACAGTTATCCCCTTTGGGGAAAAAACATGTACCCATGAATTACAACATAGGTGGCAGCACACTAAACACTGAAAGTGTGACGAGAGACTTGGGGACACAGGTGGACAGTGGTCTCACCTTCGATAACCACATTGCCACAACAGTCAGGAAATCCTTCTGTGTGGCACACCTCATCACTAAGGTATTTTCATCCAGAAAAAAGATGGTCATTGTCCCACTGTACTCATCCCTCATTAGACCCATTATAGAGTACATCGCCCCGTTTGCTATGTACCTCACAAGACATCTGCAACAGCTGGAAAGACCACAGAAATACCTCATTAAAAGAATCACAGGCCTAAAGCAGATGCCCTATGCTGACTGTCTAAAAAAAACTCCAGCTATACTCTGTGGCATATCGTCTACTCAGAGGCAATCTCTGCTTAACATACAAGGCCATGTCAAACCTTGAGCTGTTGGACACGCTCCACTTATCTCAACCCCTCAGAGCCACACACTCCAAGGATCTAAATCTTGTCATCACAATGAACAAAACATGCTGGAGGGATAGGTTCTTGACCCAGAGACTCCCCATACTCCGGAATAGACTGCCCATACATGTCAAGCAGAGAGCTTCCTTGGCCCTCTTTAAAAGGAACCTTGACGACTGGATGGGAGATAAGAAATTCAGCCAGGGGATCACGTCAGTCGCCCTGCTAGACAGGGGTTCAGGGAAGTAAATATTGTGGGAAGAAATATTCAGGGAATTTTTATTGCTAGGCTTGTATAGGCCCTAGGGCCGATACCCTAGTACCAACCTATGAACAATGCAAATGCAGGGAGAGCACAGGTAATGGTATTCTAATGTTTTACATGAAAGCACCTGCTTGTTGATTTGGATGAGTGCATCTTAACTTGCAAGTGAGTTAATTCATAGGTCCATAGGACTATACTAGGCTAACGGCCCTAGGACCTTTACAAACTGGGTCCCCTTTACTTTACCGAAACAACACTTCACCGACATGCGGAAGACAGAGATGAAACGACCGACAGGTAAGTTGACCGAAAAGGTGATTTGCCGACAGCCGAAAGACTGACAAGGGTAACGTGTGAGCGCGACTCGGTAAGTGTGCGATAGTGACGGAGTTAGGAGCGGTCAGGTAAGTGTGCAATATTGTGGGATTTTGGGTTAGGGTGTGGGAAAGGTGAGTGTGTGGTAGTGTCGGAGTTAGGGTTCGGGTAAGGTAAGTGTGTGACAGTGACGGACTGTAGTTTAGGGACGGGTTAAGTGAGTTAGGTTTAGAGTGCGGGTAGGGTGAGTGTGCGATAGTGACGGGCTTTATGTTTTAGGGTGGGTTAAGTGAGTTAGGGTTAGGGTGCAGGTAGGTTAAGTGTGCGATAGTGACAGTCTTTAGGTGTAGGGGTGGGTTAAGTGAGTTAGGGTGCGGGTAGGGTAACTGTGCGGTAGTGTCGGACCTTAGGGTTAGGGTTTGGGTTAGGGTTAGGGTTAGTGGATATGTCATTGTGTGTCATGTGTAGTTTACGTTGTTTGTGTCGGTGTAATTGTGTTCGGTTTTGTGAGTTGTCGGTGTTGTGTGGTTTTGGTAATTTGGGGTCGGTGTTTTGTGTGTCGGTGAAGTGTTGTGTCGGTAATGTAAAGTAGACCCTACAAACTTAGCCATGTTACACCAGTGTTCCCTAACTGACCTGGGTTAGATGGCAGCGCAGTGGTAGAGAGATTAGCGTTTTCACCTCACAGCAAGAGGTACCCTGGATTGATAACTGGCTAGGGTTCCTTCTCTGCAGAGTCTGCATGTCCTCCCCAAGTTCATGTGGGTTTCCCTCTGGGTGCTCCAGTTTCTTCCCACGTTACAAAGATATGCGTGTGGAGCATTTCTCCCTTGGCCTCTACTGAAAATTGGCTCATTCCAAGTCGGACTTTCCTGATAACCAAAATGTTAAATAAGATGGTCGTTATCTGCAGAGCAGGTCTATTCCCAGCACCAAGTGCTCCTAACCATGAGGGACATAGGTGCCACCCCAGCGGTAAATTTACAGTCTCCCATCCAGTTGTCTAGGTTGCGCTTGAATAGGGTCATTGAGGAGCTCTGCTTCACATAAAATGGGAGTTTATTCCAGAGGAGCAGAATTTCTGGGAGATGTATCTGCCTCTCCAGCATGTTCTGTTAATGCCACAGACTAGGATGAGATCCCTGAAGTAAGTGACTTGTCTCATTTGATTTGCTGATGTGCTGCATTTCTATTTGGAAAGAGTTAGAGACTGCTCTGTAGGCCAGGCAAAAGTCGCCTCTCAGAAGCCTGTAAGATACACAGTAAAGTGACAAGACAATTAGACTTTCCATGTAGGTCATGTTTTGTAGGCCCTGAATTTTTTTTGGTGAGAAACCTCTATGGTCCCTCCAGTTGCTGCAGGTGTCTGGTGAGATGTACGCAAAAAGGGAACGTTGTATTCCATTAGTGGTCTGGTGAGGGTAGAGTACAGAGGAGTTATAATACCCTTAGTTTTGGATGTGATGCCCTTACTTTTGAGATGCGTAATGTAGGAGGTTTTCCTTTCCACTGTGGACACATGGTGGCTGAAGTTTAGATTGCTATCAACTAGTATTCCCAAGTTTCACACCACTGAGTTTGAGCTTAGGGGGGGGGGGTGCTGTCAATATTGTAATTTGCAGGGACGTCTTCTTTGCCAAATGGGATAATAATGCACTTGTTTGCTTTTAGTTTTAGTCCGTGGCTTTGGCACCAATCATTTGTCTGTTAGCCACTTCTGTAATATGTGATTTGGAGACTCAATGATTGCGCCGAGTTTGCAATCAGTGAACTTGGTAAGCCACAGGCATATACTTTCTCCTGGACTTCCAAGAAATAGATTCCAAACAATACAGGGCCCAGCACAGATCCTTGGGGTACACCACTGGTAACTGGTCTACTGGTAGAGGTGGAATCTTCAACTTTGACAGTATGTGTTCTGGTCAGTGAGCCAGTTGGCTGCCCATCCAGTGATGTATGGGTTAATTCCCAGCTGGGAAAGTTTCTCAATGATACCTGAGGGGGGACTATGTCAAAAGCCTTGGCTAAGTCAAGATAGGCAGTATGTACTGTTTTACCTTCATCCAGGGCTTTGGTGATATTCTCAAAGTCGTCCACCAGGTTCAATAAGCATGACCTACCCTTAAAGCCAAACTGGGTCGGGCCAAGAATCTGAAGGTCGCCTATGTCCTTGCTAATAAGGTCCATAATGATTCTTTTTATGGCCTTGCAGATAAGACTGGTTAGGCTTACGGGTCTATAGTTCCCAGGGTCAGTTGATGGACCCCCTTTGAGCAAGGGGATTACTGTTGCTGTTCTTTTCTCTGCTGGACAAAACCACTGCTCAGGATGAGGTTTAAAATTGTGCCAAGGTTCAACTAGGTCTGGTTTTAGATTGTTTGATTGATGGTTTAAGTAAGCAGCCTGGGATGTTATCTGGTCCTACAGAGGCCATGTTTTTGTCCTTGGTGAGAGAGTATATGACCTGCTCTTTGGATATACTAGGTACAGGACTGGAGTCAGGTGTGCTTTGAAATATGACTGGTGGGGACAGGGAGGTGAAGTTTGCACCAAATCTGTCAGCTAGCAGGTTGGCAATTTCCTCAGGTTCAGTATGAGAAGTACCATCCACCATAAGTTCAGCACATAGTTGGGCATTCCCCCTTTTGGATTTCAGACACAGGTGAAGAATGTCTTATGATTATCTTTAGCTAGGGATGCTCATTTAGCTTTGTAACTAGCTTTAGATGACTTTACAAGACATCTGATTTGCTTATTCAAGGTATGGAGCATATTCTTCTGCTAAGTTCCCTCTTGTGCTTACATATCACTGCTCAACAAAGTTACTGTACGCAGACGATGTGGCATTACAGGCAGACTGAGCAAGTACTTCAGCAAAGGACAGGGGAATGGAATGCAAAACTGAAGGCATGTGGAATGAAACGAAGCACAGACAACACAGTGATAATAGAAGCAAAATGGGGAGATGAGAAGAAGCTGAGAATTGAGATGGAAGGGAAGATAGTGGAACAGGTAAATCGCTTCAAGTATCTGGGAGGGGTGGTTGAGGAGAAGGGAAGTCTGAATGAAGAGGTCAAAGCTAGAATCAGAGGGGCTACAGCCAAAATGGCATAGAGTGTCAGGTGTAGTCTATGACAGAAGAATGCCAAAGAAGCTGAAAAGTAAAGTGTACAAAACGATGGTGTGACCAGTACTACTGTGTGGTACAGAAACCTGGGCAGTAAAGGTAGAGCAGATGACAAAGCTAGAGGTGATGGAAATAAAGTATCTGACAAGGGGACAGGATGCACACTGTGGAACAGATGAAGAAATAAGGACATAAAAGCAGCAGCCAAAGTATTTCCAATTGCAGAAAAGATCACAGAACAGATTACAGTGGTTCGGACACATGCATAAAAGCAGAAGACAATCTGGTGAAGAAGATTTGGGACAGACAGGAAGAAGGTAAGAGGAAATGAGGACGTCCAGCAAAGTGGATGTATTGTGTGAAAATATCTGCGATGGTCAGGCATGAGTGTTGAAGAAGGCAGGAGTGTGGCAATGAATTGAGAGAAATGGCAACAGTTAACATGATACCCCGACCTCATGTAGAAAACGGGGGGGAAAAAAGGGCTGATGTCCACCATCAGGGTGGCCTATTTTTTTTAAGGAGGACCTGGTTTTGATCCAGTCAGGTACAGCAGAGTCCAAACAGTTATTTAGGTGGTCATACAGAGCATTTCTGTACTTGTCTACATAGGAGTCATTGTTGGCTGTGTTAGTAGGGGGTTTGAAACTTTTTATACCATCGCCTACTAGACTGAAGTTTACTTTGGAGAAATTTTTCAGCGTTTTTGCTCCTCCTCTGAGCCTCTTCTGGGGGTGCAGACTAGCTGTTCCAAGGCATTAGTATTGACAAAATCTAAGAACCTCAGGGTGAGCACATCTGTGCTCGTGTATGTCACCCAATCGATAGAAGGATAGTTGAAATCTCCTATTACCAAAAAGTGTTTGGCTGCATACTGAGTGACTGTAGTAAGTCCAGGTAGGTTCAGAAAATTGTTTTGGTGAATATGTACTGCAATATGTACAGGATTTACAGTAGGTACCACATGATGTAGAGCAAAAAATATGTATGGGACATTTTTACCCTGGACAGTTTGACCCCACTGAAATGACAAGACAAGAAAAAAATAAACCACACACATTTTGACAAAGAAAAAAAAATACATTATATACAGTTCGTGCATCCACACAGTTACTCCACAGTTACTGAGAAAATGTCAAAGAATACCTTAAAAAAAAAAAAAAAAAAAAAAAAAAAAAAAAAAAAAAAAAGGTCATGAGGATATACAACTGTTAAAAACATCTGCATTTAAAATACATATAATATTAATGTTAATTTAAAATAATGTTTGCAATGTTAAATATTAAATTGAGCAGAATAAAAGTATGGTCAGCAATTATAAAAACAAAACATCTTTAACGGAATCCAAACGCAAGCGCTTTCATAGTTACACAGACCGCTTCTCCAGACAATACTATTAGTCAGAAACGCTCATCAAATACAAAATGCAACTAGATTTGGTATATGCATTTAGTATTAGCTGCTTTTGCAGTAGCAATGATGGTGTTCCTTTAAATGTGCAACAAGCAAATTGGGAAGGTAGTGGATTTGAATGTTAAGCACTGTATTTAAGGGATGAAGGTTTCTGACTAATAGTATCGCCTGAAAAAGCTGTCTGTGTAACTGTGAAAGCATTTACGTTTGGATTCCATTACAGATGTTTTATTCTGATAACTGCTGGCCACTTTTATTCTGCTCCATTTTATGCTTTTCCTGTTGGCTGTCCTGTAGAGCAGGCTATTTATCTGGTGTACCTTTGTGCTGTTGTGCAATGTTAAATAATATTGACTTTAAAGTCAGGTTAAAAAAACTATTAATATTAATTAAATTAGATTTACAAATTAAATAAAATGTTAAATTAACATTGACATATAAAATGTTAAATTAACATTGACATATAAAAAGTTAAATATATTAAATGTGAAACATATACATACATTTTATATATATCTCTCTATATGTATATATTATATATATGTATAAGTGTGTGTGTGTGTGTGTGTGTGTGTGTGTGTATATATATATATATATATATATATATATATATATATATATATATATATATACATACATATATACATATACACACACACACACACGCATATGTGTATATATGACTTGGTTTAAAGATGAAATCATTAGCTGTTACAAAGTATATGGTTAAATATAAATGGGTCCCCTTCAGAAGACCGAAGTTTCAGAAAGTTGAACTTCACATGATCGAAGCTATATGATCAACTTTCCAAAGTTAGTCAAAGCTTTTGTATAGAGATCATGGTAATCAAGGGAGCAGAGAATGTACCTTTTCCGCCCACTACAGTGCAATCTTGGAGTTGGTATACATTCTATACAGATTTACAGGGGGTGGGAGGCACAGCCTCCCTCATAAGGGATGCAGGATGGAAGGAGGTTTGCCCCCCCCCCCCCCCACACACAAAAATATAGATTTTTTTGTTTTGTTTTATCTTGTTTGAAGTTTCAGAAAGTTGATCATATGACCTCGACTATATGAAGTTTTTTGAAACTTTGATCTCCTGACATAAGCCTATAACTATTGTAACCAAGAGATGTAGTACCTCAGCAAGTCTAAATCCTCTTCCTCCTCATGAAAAAGCACATTAGTTGGATATGACACATTAATTTACACTGCACTGAAAACCTGCTTTACAAATGCCACAAAAACACTCCCTTTGACAATATTTACAATTTTAACAAACCTTCAGCTGCTGCTCTTCTTTGGCCTCCTTTTCTTTCTCTTTCTTCTTCTTTGCAGGAACAACTGCTACGCCCTCCGCACCTTTCCTCTTGCTAACAAAACAAAATAAGAAACTTACATTTTTGTTTGGTTTAAAAACACTTACTGTTTGCTGCAATTCTCTCTCTCACTCACTGTGTATATTACATATGCACACACACAAATAAGCACATGCGCACGCACATACAGCAAATACACTTTTTTACCACTAGTGGGTATAACCAGAACACTGTGCAGTGTTCAATGCAAATGTAACACATTAAGCAAAATCTGGAAACTATGTTAAAGCAGAACTGCATACAGAAAAAATGCAGCAGACAAGAAAGTGCATGCCGACTATGTCTCCAAACATATTTGAATATGCAGCAGTTTAAAGCATATATGAGCTGGTAACAGCAAGAATAAAGATTGCAATATAAAGTGGGAAGCAATGGACACAATTGAAAAGTCATTAACAATGCATTGACATCTGCACATAATTGTACCTTTTAAAAATTAGATGCATTCTTACTGTTGAATTAGGAAGAAACCCCTCCTTGACCAGTCCCTATTGGTTTGGTTTACCCCCTACAACAACCAGTATTATGACTTTAAAGTTCTTACATTTGGGGACTTGGGTGCACACGACACACTCCCAGAAATCCAACACTGACTAAAACAAGTTTACCCAGTCCTTCACCCACCTCTTTGCCCCTTCCTGTTGGTGAACTTTGAATGCAAATCAACAGTGAAAATCTAGCACCACCACTGCCAGCAAACTACACAAAAGTAAATACCTATCCCAACCTATAGAGAAATCTAACAGCAAGGGATGGCTTAAAACTATGATCACCATGGTGGTGGTTGGGGTGGGTTACACTGATAGATAAACTGAACAGAAAGCAATCTCATGTCCAGCACCAAGGATGCTCCAATAATAGGTCCTAAGGCTAGGATGAATTCTATGAGGCAAACTAAAGTACAGTTGTGTACACTTACCATAAATGTAGATGTTAGAGTATATTCACTGTTGCAGTCATTACATCTGGGTACTCTGCTGGCAGGCTGCCCTCAGTCGGCCTGACTAACAAAGTCTCGGGTCCTGTGTCGGTTGCTGTCCCTTCTTCCATGACATCAGTTCATCAGGAGTATAAAAACATGCAGCAGACGCCATTACATCAGTTTTTCTTGCCCCAGATGTCAGGTGCCCCCCTAATGGGGAGCAAATAAACACAAAAGTATACCTCCAACCAAAAACAGATGCACCAAAAAGGCTTTTAAGCTTAGGAAAGGAAAGGTATAGCCAGAAAAAACTAGGGGGCTGGAGGAAGCATAACCAGGACTGCAACAGTGAATACACTCACACATCTACATTTATGATAAGTATACACAACTGTACTATGTTCTTCGTGTTTCACTGTTGCAGTCATTACATTTGGGTAGATTCCCAAAGCTATGGTTGGGAGGAGGAGTTTATACAGCTTTAGGGCCAGCTATAAGGCCCTGCAAGACAGCAGTGGCAAAGCCAGCTCTGGATTTAGAGAAAATTATTAAATGATAATGTTTGGTGAAAGTATGTACAGAACTCCAGGTAGCAGCTTCTAGGATATCCCTGGTATAAACACCTCTGAGAAAGGCTGCAGAAGTAGATGCAGCCCTGGTGGAGTGAGATCTGATCCCCTGGGGGATAGGTTTTCCATGGTGCTTATAGCAGAAATGAATGCAATGGCTTATCCATTTAGAAATGGTTTCTTTTGAAATAGCCTTTCCCTCTGCCCCTGCAGCAAATGCTACCAGCAATTGTTCACATTTTCTTTGAGATTTAGTCCTGTCCAAGTAGAATCTTAGTTGTCTGTGCACATCCAAAGAATGCAGAATCCGCTCCCCTTTGTTCTGTGGATTGGGAAAGAAGGTTGGCAAATGAATGGGCTGATTAAGAGCCACACTGGAAACCACATTGGGCATGAAGGATGGATTGGACTTGAGAGATGCCCTGTCCACATGAATGATGATGGAAGGGCTCCACTGCCATAAGGGCCTGTAATTCGGATATCCTTCTAGCTGAAGTGAATGCTAAAAGGAAGACTGTTTTCCATGAAAGAATTTTTAAGTCTGCAGTAGCAGCTGGCTCGATAAGAGGTAGAGTGAGATTCTCCAAAACAAAGTTAAGGTCCCAGGCAGGGGTAGGCGCTCTCTCCTGGGTGGTCTCAAGTTTTTTACCCCTCTGAGATACTGCCTGAGCAGAGGATGACAGAAAAGGGGTGGTTCTGTGTTATAGTGAGCTGAAATAGCTGAGGCGTGGATTTTAAAGGAGGAAAAAGACAGCCCCTTGTGAAGCATCTCGGTTAAGTATTGCAAAATCTGAGGTAAATTGGGTGCTGCTGTGCTCATTCCTAAAGATTGGTTCCAGGCAAAGAATCTTTTCCATTTATCAGCATAAGATTTTCTAGTACTAGGTGTCCTGGCCTCCAAAATGACATCCATCACAGGTTTGCTGAGTGATAAGGGTGAATTTAAGTGATTAGCCAGGCTGCAAGTTTCAATGCTGGAAGAGGAGGGTGCAGAATTTGGTTCTCCTGCTGAGACAGCAGGGAAGGGGGGTCTGAGGCAGGTGCCATGCGACACACTGCGCAGGAGGGGGTAACACTGCTGGCGTGGCCAGTCTGCAGCAATCAAAATCATCCTTGTTTTGTCCTGTTTGACTTTTACTAGAACTTTGGAGAGCAAAGGCAGAGGAAGAAAGGCATAGACTGATTTTTCCAGCTGAAGGACAGAGCATCCACTTTCCAGGCTTGTTTTTGGGGAGTCCTTGTGCAAAACTTGCCCAACTGGTAGTTCTGGGGTGAGTCAAATAGATTTATGTCTGGACTCCCATTCGCTTATCGACATGTTGAAAATCCGTGGTTCCAGTTTCCACTCATGTGGGTCCATGAGGTTTCTGCTTACTCCATCTGCCAGTGTATTCAATTTTCTTGGCAGGAATTAAGCTTGTAGATGCACTTGGTAGATCAAGGCTGTGTGTTCCACAATGCCACGGCTAGTCTGCAGAGGGGGTAGGAATGTGTACCCCCCCTGCTTGTTTATGTACCACTTAACCGTGGTGTTGTCCGTTCTTTACCATTAGTTGTCCTGGAATAATTAGTCCTTGAAGGCTATCAGAGCATTCTTTACAGCTAGCATTTCTTTTTGATGGATATGTAGGTGCATTTGATTTGGGTTCCAATTGCCCTGAATGCACTTCCCTGACAGGTGAGCCCCCCACGCATAATCTGATGCATCTGTAGTTAGGGTTTGGGCAGCAGGGGGGTAGTGTGAATGGTACTCCCTTGTTTTGGTGGCAGGCTTCTGCCCACCATAGGAACTCTAGGCGTAGGCAAGGTATGATAGGAATCATTGTTTCCAGGCTGTGACAATTTTGACTCCATAGACGTTTTAGATACCACTGTAGTTTCCTCATATGCAGTCTTGCATATGAAATTAAAAGAATGCAGGAGGCCATGAACCCCAAGGCTTGCAGTATTCGTCTTGCAGATAGCAGGGTTTGTGTGGCCACTTGTTTGAAGTTACCAAATGAATTTGCTTCTCTGGCATGAGGAAAGCCATCTGGGCAGTTGTATTCAAGCTTGCACCCATTAATGTAATCTGTTAACAAGGTACCAGTTGTGATTTCTTTTCGTTTATGGTGTACCCCAGACAAGTTAGAACCCTTTTTACAAACGCCAAATGATTTAGAAGTATGGCCTGGTTTTCTGCCTGAATTAGACAATCGTCCAGGTATGGATATATTTAAATATTTCTTTGCCTGCAAAATGCAATAACTGGAGCCAGGCACTTTGTGAATACCCTGGGCGCAGTAGACAAGCCAAAGGGCAGTGCAGAGAACTGATAATGCAAGTAGCCTGCTTTGAAGCGTAGGTATCTTCTGCAAGATTCCCTGATTGGGATGTGCAGGTATGCTTCTTTTAAATCTAGTTTTGCCAACCAGGCGTCTTTGCCTAGCATAGAAAGTGACTGGTGAAGAGTCAGCATCTTGAATTTTGGAATCTCCAGAAATGTGTTTAGAGTAGAGTAGACAGGTCCAGGATTGGGCGCCATGATTAGTCTTTGCTGGGTACCAGAAAAAGCATGGAATAGAAACCTTGTCCCTTTTCCTCTTCTGGTACCAACTGAATAGCCCCCATGCTTATAAGGGAAAGTACTTGTTTTTGAGCCTCTGCCCACTGATTTGGGAGCAGGTCTGGCCACCTGTTTGGTGTTGGCAACATGTGGAAATGAAATCTGTATCCCTGTGACGCTATATTTAAAACCCATTTGTCCTGGGTTATGAGCTCCCAGTTCTTTGCATGAAGAGCAATCTTCCCCCCCAAAGGGGCGGTTAAAAGATAAGTGCTTGGTAATTTTAAAAGGAAGTCATTGAGATTGTTTACAATAGGGGGGTGTCTTATTTCCAGATTTGGAAGTGGAGGCCCCCCCCCCCCACTGCTCAATTCTGAGAGTCCCCTGGGATTGAAACCTGGGGTTTTTGCTGTGTCTGGGTTTGGCTTGATAGGATCTGGAAGGGGCTGGAAAGGACCAATTCTTAGTAGACCAGTGTCTACTAAATCTTGGAGGTTGCACTTGTAAGAAATCTTTAACAGTTTGCATAGATTTAGCTTTATCTTCGTCTTTTTTAGAATTTTTTCAGCCTTATTGCCAAACAGGCAGTCCTGATTTAAAGGAGCATCCAACAATTTAGCTTTAACATGATCAGGCAAAGATTGCGCCTTAAGCCAATGCCTTCTAAGCACAGACCCAGTAACTGCAGCCCTGTAGGAGGCCTCTAAAGAATCTAAACCACACTGTAAAGTATGTTTTCCAACTTGTTCAGCAGAATGCATTAAATCCTGTAAAATCTATTTTCCACACAGTCAGGAATCATCATTTTCTGTTTAAGCAGTCCAATAACATGCTGTTGATATTTTAAAATATGAAATTGGCAGTTTAAAGCTCTGATTCCCAAGGTTGCAGAAGTATAAACCTTTTTACCCCATCTATCCAGCGCCCTGGAGTCTCTATCAGAAGGAGTAGGATTTTCAGCAGTAGAAGCCTTAATGCCCTTTGGCCCCTGAGAAATGGTTTCTGGATCTCCAAGAGGATATTTGAAAAGGAACTTGGACTCAGGAACCCTGTAGTATCGGTTAGGTTTACTAGGAGCCAGAGGCAGGGAATCAGGGGCCATACTGGATTCTGAGAACACATCATCAACAATATCTAGTACAGGAGGTATAGCCAAAGGCCTATGCTGAGGTAGAAGTTGTTTTTTGGGCATAGGGGCCTGAACATGTGGCCAGGGCGTTGGTTTTTTAGACATAGATTGAGATTTAGGCCTTAGTAATGAAGGCGGTGTCAATTTAATGTGCAAGTCTGTAGGCCGGAATACACCCTCAGAAGCCGGTGCCTGCACAGCGGCTCCAAACCCGTCCAAGGTAGAGAAATCCGCAGGTTCCATAGGTGAAGCATCTCGCAGCATACTGGACACCGACAGGGTCTCAGTAGAGGCCTGCGAATCAGAAGTAGTGGGTATCTGGGGCTGCAAAAGCACCTCACTGAGTACCGGCTAACTGGCAACTGGCTTAGGAGAAGCGTAGTCTGCAGTTTTGGACCTCGGCGGCCTATCTGTGCGTTTTTTTCAGAATCCTGGTAGTCGGATCGCTAACCGACATTTCTGAATACCTAAACTGAGAACCGAAATATTTAGAGGCAAAAATGTACCGACTACGAATAGTGCGCTGATTAAATAAAGCACAAAACTTACAGCAAGGTATGTCGTGGTCAGGGCCTAGGCAAGGAATACAGTACGAATGAACATTTTTATGAGGTACTTGCTTTCCACAAGTAATGCAATTAACGTTTACTGACATCGGTAAGGAGCAAGAAATAGTTTCCCCAACGGGGTACTTGGCTTTAAGTTGAAAGACTTCGGTTCTGAAACTCTAAAACAAAAATTTAAGGAGTTGGCCAACCGCCACTTGCTAACTGCTTCTGCTTCGGGCACCGCACGGTAAGAAAGACTGATGTAATGGTGTCGGCTGCATGTTTTATACCCGACAACCTGATGTCATGGAAGAAGGGACAGCAACCGACGCAGGACCCAAGACTTTGTTAAATCAGGCCGACTGAGGGCAAACTGCCAGCAAATTACCCAAATGTCATGACTGCAACAGTGAAACACGAAGAACATCAAGAGGATAGAAGACAGTGAACCCAAATGAGGAAAGTACAGTTGTGTACACTTACCATAAATGTAGATGTTCTTCGTGTTTCACTGTTGCAGTCATTACATTTGGGTAGATTCCCAAAGCTATGGTAGGGTGGAGGAAATTATACAGCATTAGGACCTGCAGGACAGCAGTGGCAAACCCAGCTCTGGATTTAAAGAAAGGTAAATGGTAATGTTTGGTGAACATATGAACTGAGCTCCAGGTAGCAGATTCTAGAATGTCTCTGGTAGGCTGTAGAAGTAGATGCAGCCCTGGTGGAATGAGATCTGATCCCCTGGGGGATAGTTTTACCATGGTGCATATAGCAGAAACGAATACAATGGCTTATCCATATGGAAATAGTCTCCTTTGAAATAGCCTTTCCCTCTGCCCCTGCAGCAAATGCCAGCAGTAGTTGTTCAGATTTTCTTTGAGGATTTTGTCCTGTTTAAGTAAAATCTAAGTTGTCTGTGCACATCCAATGAATGCAGAATCCATTCCCCCTTGTTCTGTGGATTGGGAAAGAAAGTTGGCAAATGAATGGTCTGATTAAGAGCCACACTGGATACCACTTTAGGCATAAAGGATTGATTGGTCCTGAGAGACCCTGTCCGCATGAAAAATGATGAAAGGCTCCACTGCCTTCAGAGCCTGTAATTCGGAAATCCTTCTAGCTGAAGTGACTGCTAAAGGAAAGCTGTTTTCCAGGATAGAAATTTTAAGTCTGCAGTAGCAGCTGGCTCGAAAGGAGGGAGAGTGAGTTTTTCAAATACAAAACTGAGGTCCCAGGCAGGGGTTAGAGCTCTCCTGGGTGGTCTTAAGTTTTTGGCCCCTCTGAGATGCTGCTTTAGCAGAGGATGAGAGAAGAGGGGAGGTTCTGTGTTGTAATGAGCTGAAATAGCTGAGGCATGGATTTTTATGGAAGAAAAGGACACGCCCTTGTGAAGCATCTCAGTTAAGTATTGAAAATCTGAGGAATATTGGGCACTGCTGTGCTTATCCCTTGTGATCGATTCCAGGCACATAATCCTTTCCATTTGTCAGCATAAGATTTTCTAGTACTAGGCCTTCTTGCCTCCAAAATGAGATCCAGCACAGGTTTGCTGAGGGATGCCAAGGGTGAATTTAGGTGATTAGTTACGCTGCAAGATAGTAAGTTTGGAGATGAGTGTGCAGAATTTGGTTGTTCTGCTGAGACTGTAAATAAGGTGTCTGAGGCAGGTGCCACAGTGGAAGGCTGCGCAGGAGTGGGTACCAGTGTTGGCGAGGCCAGTCTGGAGCAATCAAAATCATTTTTGGTTTGTCCCATTTGACTTTTAGTAGAACTTTGGAGCGCAGACGGGGAAAGGCATAGACTGATAGGTTTTTCCAGCTGAAGGATAGAGCATCCACTTTCCAGGCTTTTTTGTGATGAGTTCTTGTGCAGAATTTGTCCAACTGATAGTTCTGGGGTGAGGCAAAAAGATCTATGTCTGGACTCCCCCATTTGCGTGTCAACATATTGAAAACCCGTGGTTCCTGTTTCCATTTGTGTGGGTCCATGAGCTTTCTGCTTAGTTCGTCTACGAGTATTCAGCTTTCCTGGCAGGAAATGAGCTTGTAGTTGTATTTGATAAGTCAAGGCCGTGTTCCACAATGCCATGGCTAGTCTGCAAAGGGGGTAGGACTGTGTACCGCCCCTGCTTGTTTATATACCACAACTGTGGTGTTGTCTGTCTATCATTAATTGTCCTGGATGAAGGTAGTCCTTGAAGGCTGTCAGTGCATTTTGTACAGCTAGCATTTATTTTTGATTGATATGAATGTGCATTTGATTTGGGCTCCATTTGCCCTGAATGCATCTTCCTGCCAGATAAGCCCCCCACGCATAGTCTGATGCGTCTGTAGTTAGGGTTTGGGCAGCAGGGGGTGGAGTGAATGGCAGTCCCTTGTTTTGGTGGCAGGCCTCTGCCCACCATAGGAACTCTAGTTGCAGGCAAGGTACGACAGGAATCATGGTTTCCAGGCTGTGACAATGTTGACTCCATAAACTTTTTAAGTACCACTGAAGTTTCCTCATATACAGTCTTGCATATGGAATTAGAAGAATGCAGGAGGCCATGAACCCCAAGGCTTGCAGAATTTGTCTTGCAGATAGCAGGGTTTTTGTGGCCACCTGTTTGAAGTAAGTTACCAACTGAATTTGCTTTTCTGGCGTAAGGTAAGCCATCTGGGCAGTTGTATTCAAGCTTGCACCCAGGAATGTAATTTTTTTGAGAGGGCACCAGTTGTGATTTCTTTTCGTTTATAGTGTACCCTAGACAAGTTAGAACCCTTTTTACAAACGCCAGATGTTTTAGAAGAATGCCCCTGTTTTCTGCCTGAATTAGACAATCAGCCAGGTATGGATATATTTGAATATTTCTTTGCCTGCAAAATGCGCTTACTGGAGCCAGGCACTTTGTAAAGACCCTGGGCGCAGTAGATAAGCCAAAGGGCAGTGCAGAGAATTGGTAATGCAAATAGCATGCTTTGAAGCGGAGGTATCTTCTGCAAGATTCCCCGATTGGGATATGCAGGTAAGCCTCTTAAGTCTAGAGAGTTACCAAGCAGGCATCTTTGCCTAGCATAGAAGTAATTGTTCAAGAGTCAGCATCTTGAATTTTGGAATGTCCAGAAATGTGTTTAGAGTACATAAGTCCAGAATTGGACGCCATGATTTGTCTTTTCTGGGTACCAGGTAAAGTCGTGAATAGAAACCTTGTCCCTTTTCCTCTTCTGGGACTGGCTGAATAGCCCCCATGTTCATGAGGGGCAGTACTTGTTTCTGGGCCTCTGCCCACTGATTTGGGGGCAGGTCTGGCCATCCGTTTGGGATTGGCAACATGTGGAAATGAAATCTGTATCACTGGGATACTATATTTAAAACCCAATTGTTCTGGGTTATAAGTTGCCAGTTTCTTGCATGAAGTGCCAGTTTTCCCCCCAAAGGGGCAGCTAAAAGGTAAGTGCTTGGTAAGTGTAGATGGAAGTCATTGAGGCTGCTTACCATAGGGAGGTGTTTTGTTTCCAGATTTGTAGGAGGACGCACCCCATTGTTTTGTTCTGAAAGTCCCTTGTGACTGAAACCTGGAGCCTTTGGAATGTCTGTATTTGACTTGAGTGGCTCTCGAAGAAACTGGAAAGGACCAGTTCTTAGTAGGCCAGTGCCTACTAAATCCTGAAGGTTGCACTTGTAAGAAATCTTTCACAGTTTGCATAGATTTAGCTTTATCTTCCATCTTTTTTAAAAATTTCTTCAGCCTTGTTACCAAAGAGACCGTCCTGTTGTAAAGGAGCATCCAACAATTTTGCTTTAACATGATCAGGCAGAGTTTGCTCTTTGAGACAAGCATGCCTTCTTAGCACAGACCCAGTTACAGCAGCCCTGCAAGAGGCCTCCAAAGAATCAAAACCACATTGCAAAGTATGTTTTCCAACTTGTTCAGCTGAATGCAATAGATCCTGTAAATCTTTATTTTCCACACAGTCAGAAATTAACAATTTTCTGTTTAAGAAAGAATATGTTGATGTTTAAGCATATGAAATTGACTGATTGCCAAGCTTGCAGAAGTGTAAACCTTCTTACCCCATCTATCCAGCGCCTTGGAATCTCTATCAGAAGGGGTAGGATTTTTAGCAGTAGAAGCCTTAATGCCCTTGGGACCCTGAGAAATGGTTTCAGGATCTGCAATAGGATTTTTGAAAAGGAATTTGTGGGAGTCAGGAACCCTGTAGTATCTGTCTGGCTTACAAGGAGCCGGAGGCAGAGAATAAGGAGCCATACTAGATTCTGGAAAAACATCAACAATGTCTACAACAGGAGGTATAGCCAAAGGCCTATGCAGAGGAAAAAGAAGAAAATCCCTAAGTTTCTTTTTAGATTCAGAGAAATCCTGACTTCCCAGTGGAAATGTTCCCTTCAAGTATGTAAAAAGTTTTCCCAAAAGAAAAATCCTCAGGGGGAGAAGCATAAGGAATGGAATCTTCTGCATCAGAGTCCTCATAAGTAGGAAAGGACAAATCCTGTTCATTAGAGGAGTGAGAAGAAATAGAATCCTGTTCAGAAGATTCATAATCAATGTCTTGCCTAGGCCTCTTAGAAGGGGGGTGTTGACTACCCTTGATCAGAGTAATTAAATCTTCAGCCATTTTGATCACTTGTTTTTTAGGCATAGGGGCCTGCACATGTGGCCCAGACGTCGTCTTTTTTTAGACACAGGTTTAGATTTTGGCCTTAGTTTTGAAGATGGTGGTCTAATATACAAATCTGTAGGCCTGAAAACACCCTCAGAAGACTGTGCCTTCTCAGCAGCTCCAAACCCATCCAAGGTAGAGACATCAGCAGGCTCCATAATTGAAGCATCTAGCGGCATACCGGTCTCCGAATGGGTCTCAGTAGAGGCCTGCGAATCAGAAGTAGTGGGTATCAGGGGCTGCGAAAGCGCCTCACTGAGTATCGGCGAACTGGTGACTGGCTTAAGAGAAGCGTTGTAGTCAGTTTTGGACCTCGGTCTATGTCTTTTTCTTTGCGTTTTTTTAGGTATTCCGGTAGTCAGATTGCTAACCGACGACATTTCTGGATAATTAAAGC
This sequence comes from Protopterus annectens, assembly GCF_019279795.1. Taxonomy (NCBI): domain Eukaryota; kingdom Metazoa; phylum Chordata; order Ceratodontiformes; family Protopteridae; genus Protopterus; species Protopterus annectens. The sequence goes on along the minus strand of NC_056727.1, from coordinate 912,798,895 downwards.
ATGAGCCAAAATATGTAGAAGCAAAAATATACCGATGCTTAATAGTGCATCTATTAAATTTAGCACAAAACCGACAGCAAGGTACGTTGTGGTCTGGGCCTAGGCAAGGAATACAGTACAAATGAAAATCCTTATGAGGTATTTGCTTCCAACAAGTAATGCAATTAACTTTTACTGACATCGGTAAGGAGCAAGAAAAAAAGTTTCCCCAACGGGGTACTTAGCTTTTTAGTTGAAGACTTCGATTCTGAAACTAGAAAATGAAAATTTCAGGAGTCGGCCGACTGGCACTTGCGAACTGCTTCTGCTTCGGGCACCGCGCGGCAAGAAAGACTGATGTAATGGCTTCGGCTGCATGTTATATACCCCTGACATGGAAGAAGGGGCAGCAACTGACGGAGGACCCAAGACTTTGTTAATCAGGCCGACAGAGCAACCTGCCAGCAGATTACCCAAATATAATGACTGCAACAGTGAAACACGAAGAACATCAGCTAGAAGACAAGGGTTCTAGGAAATCCCCGAAGCAACAAGCCCAATATCATGGACGTGGAAGGAAATGGTTACCAAGAAGTGCATCTCACTGGCCCCCATCCAGTCAAAGGGACCTAGGTGCCCAAAACACAAAGTAAAAAAGGGCATGTAACACTACTAAACAGAAGAGGATTAGACCAAAACAAACAAAATGCCCAGTGGCACAAAAAAGAAAAAACAATTGATCTCCCACAAAGGACAGAAACATAACAGACCCACCTACCAGGGTGCCAGACAGCTAACAGTTCAGCTAACCTAAACAAAGATAATTTTTTTTTTTGGGGGGGGGGCTCCCAAGAAAAATAGGTTGATCAGAGAAGTGTACAAAATATATCCCCCCCCCAGTTTCTGTCCACCACAAACAGGAATTGCTTGTCTAGGGACAAAAGTCCACTTTCTTCGGGGGTATTTATAAATACCCAGAGAACGGAAGGAGTCTTACATACACCAAAGGAGGGATAGCAAATGCATGCAGGCAAGCCAGAAAGACTAGGAGGTCCAACCCCCCCCCCAAAAAAAGTTAATATGCCCTGAAGGCAGCAAACAGCAGCCCTCCTCCACTAAGTGCCTGCTCAATCATTTGGAGCTTGGTCACAACCCTGCCCTATGCCAGGCAGAAAGGACACATTATGCTTCCTACAAAATCAGGACCTTACAGCAGATACCCACATCTTCGGATCCCTGCACAGCCCAATAGTACAGTTAACATGTACTGCACAATCCATCTGGAGAAACATCCCCTCTGAAGCCCAAGCTAAAGGCTTCTCAGTATTCTTATTGCCTCCAATAGGATCCAGTCAGAATTCAGCAACACAGTAAAAAGAGAGAGATCCCTTATCCAACCACCTAAAGGAGTTAGAGGCATCAAACACCTCTGACCAAGCCCAGGGAGGGTTCCCAGTCTATCCAAGGGTAAACAATCCATTTCTATCTTATGTTTTCAAGGGAGATACAGGGCAAGATCTAAGTGCATGTCTGGATATAAAACATAGGACATGGGCTGTGCAAGACAACCCCAGAAAGGGACACTACCACAAGCCTCTCGCTCTCTGATCTGCTGCCCCAGCAGCATGACAGAAGTGACATTTTCGTAAAGAGAACTTCAGACAGCCCCATCTCCAAAGGTCTGATCCTGGTCTGGATACAGCAGTCACTCCCCCCCCCCATTCAAGAAGGTCAAAGTAATGATCCAACTGCAGTGCCCCTTCCCCCCATCACCCAAAAAAGCTAGATTTTCAGGAAAGGGTTCTGTCATACACTCACAACCAAGAAATCTGGGGAAACTATAATGGAGCACCAGGAGGTGATGCACACAACCAAACTGGACAAGGTCATGGAAAAAACATTGGATTTGTCCTACAGGCCTATTGGACTTGGGGAGAGACGAAAAAAAAAAAATGGCAGACAGATGGGCAAGACATGATCCAGTTTGCAGAAATCTGACTGCCAACTATGCTCTCAACTCTGCTTGAAAAAAATATGTTTCGTGAGCCATCATATTCCTGGAGTGAACTCAAGACTATATTGTTTTGCAAATCTGTCAAAAGCATGGGGTCATAAATTTTAATCCTTGTCCACAATTATGCACCTTTGACTTAGTTACACAACTACATTCATTGTCTGGCACATGTCTCTAGACTGTGACTGACATCAAAAGCTTCAGTCTTACCAGCTGTCACCTCACATCAATAAGAGGAAATACGGATGTGCACTTCAGTCCAGGTTTATATATAGTCTTGAGACTGAACTTTACAACTGCTGGTTCATGACAGACTGACATCACATTACACATGCAGCAGTTAATTTTCCTTTTGACTGACGCATTCATTTTGGCACATAATCATCTTTAGTTTGGTCATTCATGTTTAATTTTGAATGGTTTTCATGGTTCACTTATTTTAATACAATACAAATGATATCTACACACTATACCACTACGATACCGTGCTTAATTTTTAAACATGCAACAAAAGTGGATCCCACATGCACTCCCTAAAGAAATCATCTCCATAAGGCCTGGAAGGAGCCCTGAGTATCTGAGGCTTTGTCCGTCTTATAAGTCTCCATTGTCTGACCCCCTGGTGAATCTAGCAGGGGTGGGATACAGTTTTTCCTCAGGAAAACAGCAAATGCCGGAGATGTGATAGTAACACGGGGTAACTGGGAATATGTTTTTTGGGGGTGTAAATTTGTCAGATTTTATAAACTCCCTACTAAGTAATTTTTCAGAAATGTTGGGGGAGCAAATCCTTTAACTACGAAAATTTATCTTTTGAGGTGGGATATAGGATCTGAACTGCTTAAACATGTTTAAGGCAGGCCCTATGTTTAACACTACAGGCTGCCAAAAAATAAAAAAAAGCAATCACTAGAAAATGTAAACCAATGTATATCAATTACAACTAAATGAATATTACAAAAGCAATAAAAGAAAAAGTGGGATCTTTAGAAAAAAAGAGAGCAAATTACAAAGAAATGGAATTTAAGGGAAGTCAGAACTGAGTAATTTATGCAAGGCATGAGTGAATAACTTAAAGAAAACAGATATACTGCATGAAAATGAAGAGAAATATCATTATGGCTTTTAACATGATGCATCTATGTTTCAAATGTGCCTTAATAAAGATGGTTTAAAAAAAAAAAAAAAAAAAAGACATTGCTGCGTTAGGCTGAGTGAAAGAAACAGATGGTTCTTTGATGATGGCAGTAACAGATAGTCTTAGAAAGTATAAATGCCTCATATTTATAACCAACACTGTAGAACATTAAAGGCAGCAGAGAAACCATCTAGAAAACAGCACTGACTTCTACAAGAGGACTTAAGAAATGCAGATCCTTCTCATTGTGGATTACCTTGGCAGAAAAATTACCTGGGTTCCTTCAGGTGTCTTCTACAACAGTTGCGTGTATAACTTAATGAAACAATAGATATTCTAAGGATCATTACTACAGTAGCCTAAGCCCCATGGGTCATATCTTTGCCCTGGATGTGACCACTGGTCAGCTTTTAAGCTTTAGGGCACCTTCCATGTGCCCAAACTGTGATTGGCTCAAGTAGTGCCATATAGCAGGTAGTTTAGATGCCAAACATTTCAGAATTTTATTTATCCCTAAAAGGGAACCTAGGTACGGAACAAACAAAAATAAAATGCAAGTGTGTGTGTGTGTGTGTGTGTGTGTGTGTGTGTGTAAAAAGACCCAGAACTTAAGTAAAGAAGAAAATCTTTAGTTTCACAAGCCAAATGCTCCCAAACAGCCCCAGAAAACATAAGTTATGTACTCATCCTAACAGATTTACGTTGTCTGTCTGGCTCAACCTGAAGGACTTCGGATCAGACAATGGCAGATTCTAAACTTTTAAGCATGTCTCGGCTCTGCCTCCCATACCCATGACTTCCAACTCCCCAGATCACGTTTGCCCCATGAGTCAAAGTATGATACAACATATCCAACTGATCCCAACCTATTCCACAAATGCAAGGAAAATACCCCAGGGAAATGCAAAACTCTGGGCAAGTAGAATGAAAAACCTCCACTGTCTGGTGATCACACAGAGAAAGACTTGCCACATCAATAACTTTTTGGGGGGCAGCAAGACGGGAAGGTTGAACCAGAGAGACAGACAAGACAGAGTTATAGATATGAGTAGTACATACTTTTGTATCTGACACTGTCGGATCTTTCTGGATTCATCCTGTGGGACTGAGTCCCCAGCCATGACAACTGCTCAGCAGGAACTAAGGAAAGATATTCCGTAACACAGTAGAACCAAATGAAGCCCTGGACTGGACTGAAAGACCTTTCACAGAGTATGCAAACAAAATACAACCTGACAGCCACCTGGATAAATTTACTTTAGAGACAGGAGAGCCAGCCTGGATTATGAAAAGGAGAAAACTAGTTAAGATTTCCTAAAATAATTTGTATGGTCAAGATAAAATCTTAGTTGCCTATGCACATCCAAACAATGCAAAAGTTATTCGCCTTTGCTGGAAAAATATGGAAAAAAATTCAGGAAGATGAACGGAACTGTTAAGGTTATTCTTGGAAGCTACCTTATGTAAAAAGGAAGGGTTCACACCAGCAGAAACCCTAACCCTATGGAACACTAACTTTGGGAGGGATCAAGTGCTTGCAATTCTGAAACCTTTTAGCGGATGTAATTGCCACCAAAAACAAAGTCTTCCAAGGCAACCATTTCAAATCGGAGGAGGCTGAAAGTTCAAAAGAAGGACCAGCTAGAACCTGAAGAAAAAAGGGCAGAACCAAGGGACAGATCAGATCCCATACTGGAGGACAAAGAAAAGTACATTTGAGAAAAGCCTTGGAAATCTTGACAGAAGCCAAAGGCACACTCTCTCTACCGATATGAAAGTTAGAAATGGCCATTAGCTGTAGAACTAGAACCTGAGCCGAACAACTCACAAAAAAACCAAGACCGACTCCGAGGGGGCACAGTCCCTGAGCGTCTGCCTACAAAAAAAAAAAAATCTCTTCCATTTACAGCTATACACCTTTCTAATGGATTCTTTCTGAGAAGAGGACGATGTATGAACGACCGCATGTATAAGCTTGGAATTCCTGGCCATCAAGGGAACTGTAGGAAGCATACAATCAACTTGAGAGACTAAAGACTGGGGATCCAGACCAGCTGGATGAAAGATGGGATCCAAAACCCAGGGAAGATGTTTCAGAAGAGCCAAATTAAGGGGAAACGCACTTGGCAAGGCCAAAAGGAGACAATAAGGATCAGTGAAACTTTACAACAGGCTGCTTTCTGTAGAAACTAGATTATCTGGGGAACTGGGGTAAGCATATAGGAGACCCGGGTGTCACACAGATGTCACAATGTCCCTGGATGCTTGTCCTGCAGGGGGGACCAATGATATAAATAGCTATCACACTGCAGGACACGCACCATTGTCCTGCAGGGGGAACAATGGTGTAATGAGCTGTCACACTTAGCGTTGGACAGGGAAGCAAACAGGTCACAACATGGTGTGCCCCAGTACCGAAAACTCAGAGCTGTCATTGCCAGATTTAGGGAGCACTTATGAGGCAACAAAATGCTCCTACTGAGGCAGTCAGCCAGAAAGTTTGATTTCCCCCAGGATATGCGCTGCCACCAGAAATCTGAGGGCATCCACAGCCAAACACTCATGGCTTCTTGACAAAGGGGTTAAGAATGCCCCCCCCCTTTGTTGAGAAACCAGCTTACCAACATAGTGTCCATCTGTATCGCAATCACACTACTGGGGAGGTTGTCCTGAAAGACCTACAATGTTAGGACTGCCCTCATCTCCAGGACATTAATGTGAATGTGAGCATCTTGCGAAAGACCAGGAGCCTTGAAAGGTCATCTCTTCAAAATGCTACCACACCAACCCCAAAAGGGAGGTGTCCATGGTGACTGTAAATGAACAAAAGAGAAGGAATTACAAAATGTTCTCTCTTGTATTACAACTGGAGACTTAAACCACCACTGAATGTGCTTGTGACATGCTCTCATCAGTTGTATTGGGAAATCCAATGGATGCGTTAGGAAGGACCAATGAACAGGCAAAGTCCACTGCAGGGTCCTCCATGTGATATTTGGCTAGAAGAACCAGTCCTATGGATGCTGCCAGGTGACCCAGAAGCCATAGAAGTGCATGAACTGGAGATTTGGGAACTGCAAGCACTGATAGGGCCCGAAATCAAAGACTGAATACCCTACTGCTTGGGAGCCTAGCAATTTGATGGACCAAGTCCAGCTGTCACCGTATGAACTCTAAGACTTGTACAGGCTGAAGGCACAATTTGGGGTAACTGACAGTGACGCCTAAGCGGTCTCAGTTGGAGAAAGGAATCACTGGCAAAAATCACTGACGCCTTTGTGGAGGCAGTGAGAAGCCAACTGTCCAGGTATGGGAAAGTTTTGAAATCCCTGCATTTGGTGCCAGGCTGCGACCACTGCAATGCACTTGGAGAACACCCAGGGGACTGTGGGTAAGGCCAAACAGCATGGGCCCTGAACTGACAGTGATTCGATCCCAGCCAGAAGCAAAGGAACTTCCAGAAATGCTGATCGAGGTTATTATGATAGTAGGCATCCCTGAGGTCTATGGAGCACATCCAACCAACCTTCCTCAGAAGAGGCAGCATGGACTGTACTGTGACCATCTGGAATTTGGTCTTCCTAACTTTTTTAGTTTGCTGAAATCCAAGACTGGCCCAAGGTCCTTCTGTTTTTTTTTTTTGGTACTAAAAATAATCTGGAATACACCCCAGATCCTTTTTGGTCAGGTGGGACCTCCTGAATTACTATTTGTGAGCAGCTTTTGGATCTCTGCTGCTGCATAAAGTATCTGATGGGATGGACCATCTGGAGACATTTTGCTAGACAGTCTGGAACTTCAGTAAAGAGAATGACATAACTTCTGGATAAGACTCAACAAGCAAGGCATTTGAAGTAATGGTCTCCCAAGTTTTGAGGTGGAAAGCTAGATGATGCCCTTATGCCTCCAGAGACAATCAGTCAGACAATCCCTCAGGATCACTGAAATGATCCACCAGAAAAAGCCCCACAGAAGCCCTAGTTCTGCAGACCTCTTACCCGGGGGGGTGGCATTCATTATGATGCACCCCCACCCTAGGGATGAACCTTTCAGAGGGGAACCCTAGGAAGAGAACTGTGACTTCCTGAAGAGTCACTTATCACCTTCCGGATTCCTACAGAAAAATCACAAAGGGTGGGTTGAAAAACTCTGATGGTTTACAGTGTCTTTCCATTTTGATTGCTCCTCATCAACATGTCATTAACCTTGGGTCCAAACAAGGAGGACCCATTAAAAGGGGCATTGATAAAGGATTCTTTGAAGCAATCCAAAGAGTTGCACAGCCACACCCAGAAGTGGTGCCTAATCGCAATCCAGGAACCTGTCACTCTGGAATCTCCAGTGATCGCATTAGAGATGAATATCACTGAAACACTGGTGATGGAAGTCAGGGTGGACAACCAAGTCTCCAGCTTCTTCCGGGTATCCAGAGACTGTTGTGTCGTGAGTGTGCTTGACACTTCAGAAACCAGGTTTCATTGAAGTCTTGTCAATTATGATAAATAGTTAAGAGCCCTCAAAGCAAAGGTGGATGAGACATAAGATTGCTTCCTTAATTGATCCAGCTCCCAAGACTCTGTTTAGGAGATGAATCAAGGAGCTCTCCTCAGATATCTCCTTTTTGGTAGCTGCCACCACCACAATGGCACCGATGGCTGGGTCCTTAATCCAATGCAGCCCATCTGGGAGAGGGCACAAACTTTGTCCAGCTTCCTAGGAAATATGTTGGATTCCTACCACACCCTCCAAGATACCAAGTATATAACAGCATCCAGACAAGGAACCCAACCAAGGCATGGATGGACCGAACTGGACTCACCCCAATTTGCTTATCGGTCCACCCACTCCACTCCAGATGCCATCTTGTCAGCACTCCACACATCCTTAGCTCATCTGGAAAACAAGAGTAGTTATGTCCGACTGCTATTCATTGACATCAACTCTGCTTTTAACACAATCATACTACAACATCTGAGAGAAACCGATTCACTTGGGGGCAGTACTCATATGTGTAACTGGATTTTGGGCTTCCTTGCTGACAGACCGCAAAGCCTAAGAGCTGGCAATAACACCTCGAAGACCCTTACACTAGGCACTAGAGTCCCTCAAGGGTGTTCTCAGTCCTCTGCTGTTTCACCATGCTGATCCACAACTGCACCGTCATGTTCAGCTCAAATCAGATTATCAAATTTGTGGATGATACTAGAGTCACAGGGATTAACAGCAATGGAGAAGAAACAGCATACCGGGAAGAGGTGAAACATCTGATTGACTGGTGTGGCAATAACCTGGTTCTAAATGTAAACAAAACCAAAGAGGTAATTGTTGACGTCAGAAAAAAACAGGCGATGCAGCTCTCTCTCTCACAATCAAGGGAGAAACAGTGAAAAGAGTGAAAAGTACCAAATTTCTAGGGGTATAGATCACAGACTCCACTTGCTATGCAGGTTGAGGAGAGCAAACCTCCCATCTCTGGTGCTCATAATCTTCTACAAAGGCACAAGCAATGTCACAGCATGGTATGGAAACTGCATGGACATGGATCGTAAGGCCATCCAAAGGGTGGTGAAAGTGGCAGATAAAATAACGAGGTCCACGCTTTTATCTATACAGGATCTGCACTCTGCATAGTGTCTCGGAAGAGCCACAAAGACAGTTCAAGACTTTTATAGTTATATTGTCATTTTTATACGTTTTTGTCTACACATTGAGTTCGAAGCAAGAAAATTTCATCTAGCCTGCACTTGTGTGGGTCTAAATGACAAAGTTTACTCTGACTTTGACTTGTTTTCAATAATTTAAAATGAGATTAGAAAATTCAGTTTAGAATGTCCATTGTAGATGTAGTGTTGGCAACAGATATGGTACTGCATCATCCTCCCCAAAAGATGGGAAAATTGAGAAAGCTACACGTTCCACTGCTATTATTTAAAGTCAACTGTGTATCTAGATGGTGAGCTGATAGTGATTTTTGAGCAAAAAACTGTGGCAGTTTCTCCAGTTCCTTCGTGTATACACAAACTATCCTGCAAGTCGTTTACAGTTTTGGTGAAAAGGGGGACCAGCCAACAATTTAGCAGAGGCTGCTGAACTGGTTACATTCAGAGATGGTGTTCATGGCCTGATGTGAAGCATAAACTGCCTGCTGTTAAACTAATCCTGAAGTTCTGTAACCCAGACCAATTCTCAAGATTGCTGTGGTTGAAAAACCTGGGTAAAGTAAATGCTTAACTTTTTAAGCATATTCCTGCACCAGTAGACTGACGCCCTATGAAAGGAATCAGACATGGCTCCCAAGAATACATGGGCCAAGAGTTTCATCTAAATGCAATTTTTTTTTTCCAAGAGTCCACTCAAAAAACTCAAATACTGGAGAGAAAAAAAGACAGCTTAAGCATAATGTGATAATCTTAAGACCCTGACAATAAGGAAATAGTCAACACTGAAAACAGCCTTATGATACGAAATTTGTTTAGATACTACTAAGCTCTTCTCTTCATAAACTCTGCAAGTCTTGCAAAATAAAAAGGAAAATACGAAAGATGGGTTAGTGTAAAATTAACTATGCTAGCAGGTCTTACAAGTCACTACCCTTACTGTCAGTACCTGAAAATGTGTGATTTGTTGCCACAAAAGTCTTACTACTATGGCAAGGCAACTTTCTAAGCATTTGTTTAACTCATGTTCATATTCTAAAATCAAGCCTGAAAAAAGACCCTCAAAACACAAAAGTACAAGGAAGGGGCTTCCAGAAAAGGCAGAGGTAACAAGGCCAGATATGAAAAATAAAGCCCCTTTTCCTGGAGGCACTTCATTGACAATAAGGGGAAAAAAGCTCCTCTCCTTGAATAAGTACACATTTAGTTGCTGTAAATACTGGCTAAACAGCACTTTGAAACCTGAATGAAGCAGGGTGCATTTGACTCTGTGGCATTCTAGCTAATGTTTATTACCACACTGTATTTTTAAGCTAACAAAAACAAAAATCCCAAAAGCCCGTTAGTCAACAGCACTCAGACTTGCAATACCACTTCCCTCTCTTGATAAGTAATTAGGTTTACTTAGCATGATGTAAATGATCTCTGAATCATAACAACTTGCATCAATTTGAGCAAACAACCGAAAGGTGCTGCTTACTTAAAGAAGCTGAAACACTTTAAAACAAGCTCTTAAAGCTCTAAACGACACAAGAGAAGATGGCCAGAATGCTGACAGGATCAGACCACTTCTGCTGTAAAAAGACCTCAAAGAATTAACATTAAACTGTACAATCTACACCCAAAAAGAAAAGAAAATGCTGTGTTCAGCTCTGCAGACAATCGGAGAGGTAGCACTTCGCTTAAACAAGTAACCATCTGGTAAGTAAAACAACTTTAACAAGCTTTTTTATCTCCTTCAGGAAGGATTCCATTTGTAAAAAATATAATAATTCATTATGTCTACCAAAGTTTTAGTCTGGTGGTTGACACAAACAAGGAAAAACTTACTATATATGCATGCTAAAAAAGTTTTATTTGCTTTCACCTTCACCTTCCTGATAAAGGCAATCTTAAGGTTTAATAAATACAGAGAGAATTATCATTACACTTGTTTTTCAAAAGAAAAATCACAAACCAACTCAAGCAAAACTTATAAAAGTCAACCAGATGGACTAGCAAAAAAAGCTACAACACAGCCTTTAAAAGCAATGGCTTTCACACTCCACCTGGGCAAGAAAATAATATTTAAACGTGCTTTACCAAGTGCACCCCCAAACACTGCCATCACAAACAACTCTTAGTCTCCTGTCCAGCTTCTAAGCAGCAAAGATAACACTGAATATTTAAATACAATCTTTAGGAAGGTTCCAAGAAGTGTAAATCAATAGCAGTGGGAAGTAAAGCACAATCAATAAATAAATCATCATATGTAGTTTTAATTGGCGGATTACTGACGAAACAGCATACTCATAGTTTTAATCACTGTATTACCTCAAAGAAAATGCAGACAACGTTAACAGTAATGTCCAACAGAAATGCAACACCAGGATGCTCCTTAGGTTAACAGCATTGTAACTCACTATAACCATTACATACAGCTGCATGAACCCAAACCAAAAGTCGAATTTTGCAAGTGCTACACGCTTTCTGTTTTACATTTTTTGCAAATAGTAATATTCCTCAACCATCTGCTTATCAGCTGTCTTTATGGACTGCTGCTGCAACTTGGAAATTCAATTTGTCCTTCATTACTTCTGAATTTGTAAAAAAAGTTCTAAGCAATGCTTTTTTTCTGTAGCACAGCAAAGGCATGATACAGCTAACATCAAATCCTATTAAAAGTGCCAAAATATGGCTTTAAACTAGAAGTGTAAATTAAACCCCAAAAATGAGCACCACCACCATCTTAAACTGAGAACTCTGAGTATACAGACTTAGCATAACCAACACAATACACTTTTTGACCACAACCAAATAAAAACAAAACACTGTTTCAAAAACAAATGAAAATAAACATGCCTCAAAATACATGATTAAATCTGTTTTTCCATAAAGACAGCTGACAAGCAGATCTCCAACTTTTACTGAAGATACTGTATACATACCTTCCTTTCTTCTAAGATATTAAAGGCAAAAGAAGACAGTTGCTACAGACATGTCTGCCAAATTAGCTTTAAACAGTTTCAAGGAAATATTTCTTAAATTTTATTCTGAAGTCTTAATACTGGGATTTATGCATTTGCAGGAAAGGTTGATCTTTCTGTCACTGTAGTGTGTCCAAGGAATTAGAATTATCACATATAAGAGCATTGGAGAGGGGGGGGATTTGCCCTCTGCAAAACCATGGTAACTATGATTAACTTTTCTATTTTCTAAAGGACCGTGACATCATGGTGCCTGAGTAACAATTTGGAAGACAGACTCTTCAGAAAGTCAAACTTCATAAGGTCAAGACCATCTGATCTACTTTCCAAAAAATTCAAAGCAGCTTGAGAGACTGCAGTACAGTGGGGTTCAGGGATCTCAGGGCTGCAATAATACAGGTTTCTTATTTTTTGTTTTCGAAATTACGGAACTTTGATCATATGGTCTGGAAGAGAGAGCCATATATTTGGGGATTGTGTGTGTGTGTGTGTGTGTGTGTGTAGGTTTACTATGAAAATGTCTAACGCTAAATGGTCGAACATGAATTGGTTGAAATCACTATCTGCAAGAATTACAAAGTTGAAACTGTTTTAGTCAAAACTCAATGCCGAATTGCCCATTTCTCCACTTTAAGCCACGGTGGTACAGCAGTAGCGTTGTTGCCTCACCGAAAGAGACTCTCCTGTTTGATTCACGGCTGGAGTGCCTTCTGTGTGGAGTCTCCGCGGTCGAGTAGCCTCCGAAAGACATGCGTGAATGGGTGTGCCTTCGCTGAAGGTTGGGCGTCAGGCTGGCAACTCGGCACCATAAAAAATCTACTGCCAATCATTAGCGGACAGGAGTTCTGCTGTGGCAACCCCTAACCGGGAAAAGCCGAAAAGAAACAATTGTGATCTCGGAGCTGGCATATATAAGTAGGGGGGTGCAGGGGGGCATAGCCTACCTGCAAAACAGTAGATGCAAAATAGTAAAGATGGGCTAATTGTTTTGTCAATTAAATGATTTTAGACATTTTTCACTTTCAATGTTTTGACTTTGACATTATATTTCAACCAAATGACCATTAGACCTTATTGCATTCCACATTTATAGTAAACCTATATATATATATATATATATATATATATATATATATATATATATATATATATATACACACACACACACACACACACATACACCAGAACCACTTTAATGTGAAACTGAAAACACACACACCAGAAACATTTTAATGTGAAATTGAAAACAAAGACAAATAGTTTAAACATACACAATACCGAAAACAAAAAAAATTGAATGTAATAGTACAGAGAAAGGAAAACTATTTCCCCTCCTGATACTAACACTAAAATCCCACATAACACCAGTGTCAAATTCATCTGAATTGTGGCAGTGTTACGGGAATATTTTTTATGAAGGCAGGTTTGTAGGGTTAGGGTTGATGGAAGGGGAAGCACTAGGGTTTTGTACTCATTACTAAGGTGGTACGGGGGGGGGGTGAAGCTGCTCCAGGGGACCCATGCATATGTAAGTATATGTGCGTGTACATATTTTATATATATATATATATATATATATATATATATATATATATATATATATATATCAAAGAAAAATATGGTAGCAGTTGTACGAATTATAGCTCCAGACCACATAAAATAAACCAAATATTTCACCACTGTCCGTAGCTTCTTCAGACCATATACAAATATAAAAACATACACAGAGGTTTTTAAAGCTGTCCCTGTATATCTCATTAACCTGAAAGACCACTCCCAGTCAATCAAGTTACTTTAGACACACCCTTTTAAAAGCATCAGTACCTTCATCTATACTGCATAGAATTACTTTTAAAATACAATTTTTATAGCACATTAAAAGTCTTATTCAGCAATCTAAGCATTCATAGACATCAAGCATTTCATATTTAAAAACTTTTCAGAACATTGCTTCTATCAGCAGCATGGCAAATGCTATATATTATGCTATACTAAAAGTCTCTGTTCATTATATATTCTTTAAAGTCATATTGCACTATGTTGTCTGCTTTGCTTCAAATATATGCTGTTACTTTAAAAATTATTACAATAACAAATCTAGGTCTAACCCTCTATACATTCCTATTTCTTTTAACAGTGTAAATAAAGCTGCGGTTTAAAATGCAAACAAGTTACCCATGCCATGTGTTGAAATTTCATTTTATAACTCGAATTCTTCCTATCACATTTTCGACTGTTAACCTTGCCCAGCGACTGTCATCCACTTAAGATATACTTACATTGCACCCTCATTATGTTATATTCCTTTTCCAAAAGTTAGAAATGTTAGAAATGAAAGAAGTGTGCTCGTTGTCATTGTAGTGCCTCTGCACATGCGCAATGACATCACACTCGGCAAATGCTCCGTTTTACTTATTCCCACTTTCTTCATTTAATTATGATAGATGACCAAGTATTACAAATTTATATCATTGCTAAATAATTTGGAATACACCAAGTCACAAATTCATATATGTAGACAGTTTTAAACAAGGGAAGTTTATGCTTTTCCCCATAGAAACAAATCGTACTGTTGCATTTCTGTCTTTCATATGTCAATCAAGTATATGTAATATAAACACTCAGCACATTATATGGGTACATCCAGGCACAATTTTATACAAATACAATAGACATAACTAACTCTATACATCTTGGCAACCCATTCAGACTATAAAATATCAGAGAAGTAAATGCCAAACAAAAACGGTCCCAGGACTGAACCATGAGGTACTCCACTGGACTTTGAGTCTGCTACTTTTACAGTGTGGGTTCCATCAGTAAGCCAGTTGGCAACCATCGAGTGATGTAGGGATTAATGCCCAACTTAGTAAGTTTATCTATGATTCCAGAGTGGGGGATGGTGTCAAAGGCCTTGGCGAGGTCCAGATAGGCTGTGTGGACCGCCTTGCCCTCATCCACGGCTCTGGATTCTGATTCGAAGAAATCAATCAGGTTGAGGAGACAAGATCGGCCCTTTACAAAACCAAACTGGGTGGGATCCATTATTTGAAGGTTGCCAATGTCTTTTAAGTTCCAGGATAATGTGTTTCATGGCTTTGCAGATCAGGCTCATCAGACTGATGGGATGATAGTTCCCAGGATCCAAGGTGGATACCCCCTTGTTGAGTGGGATAACTGTAGCAGTGTGCCACTCACTGGCCATGAAGCCTGAGGTGAGGCTATGATTAAACATGACACTTAGGTGAGGTACCAGTTCATTTTGTAGTACACAGCCCGGGATGTCATTTGGTCCCATGGATGCTGCATTCTTAGCTTTGGAGAGTGCATTTTTTTACCTGTGTGGCTGTGATTACCGGAATTTAGCAATCTTTTGGTATTGAGCTGGGCCCTTTAGGGGGTAAGGGGGGGTGAAGTTGGCACTGAATCGATCTGCCAGGATACTGGCAATATCCTTGGGATCAGTGTATTTAATGCCATTCAGTTGTAGCTCAGAGCATTGCCATTTAGATTCCTGACATAACTATAGAATGCCTTGCGGTAGTCCTTTTAATCTTTGGCAATTTTATTTTCGTAACTAGCTTTGGAGGATTTTATGAGGGATCTCAGCTTCTTACTGAGGCTGGTAAGGGAGTATTTTGCATCCTAGGATTTTCCTCTTTTCTGCAACAGTTTCTTCCTTCCTTCTGTTGTATAGTTTGTTTATGGCAGGGGACCACCAGATTGGCTTATTTTTTTTTTGGAGGAGTGCATCCTCGTTCTATTTGGAATGGCACGATTCATGCATGAGTGGATGTGCTCGTACAGTGCCTTAGTGTAGGATTCAGCAGTCGAACTTTCAGTTCCAGTCTGCATGCGTGTCATGAAGTTTGCCACTTCTGACTTGAGTAGCATGAAGTTAGCTTTGGAGATGTGGATATATAGATAGATAGATAGATAGATATATATATATATATATATATATATATATAAATACTTACACAGACACATTTCTCATGCGTGTGTGTGTGTATATAAATATATAAATATATATATATATAAATATATATATATATATATATAAATTTTTATGTACAGGTATATAAGTGTGTATGTATATATTAGGGCTGCTGATTAATCACCATTAATTTGTCTGATTAAAATGGGAAAATTATCTGCCATTAAAATTTAAAAAAAAACTCCTTTGTGCAATATTTCACATGTTAAGCAGTGCCAGGTCAGCTTCACTTGACCGCTTCCTGTGTCATTTCCAGGCTTCCTTTCGTAAGTAATAAATGGATGTTGGTTCAAATGGAACCACACTATTTACCAGTGTCAATATCATGGGGAATTTATGAGAAAGTGACTACTTTTGAGTTGGTTGAAAATAGAATTAAAGGTGGAAATAAAGATTTTGAATGGAAATTTTTTTTTTTTTTTTTTTTGTTTTTAACTAAACTATTGATCCCATGGTATGCAAATATTGCAAGAAAGACCTGCAATATCATCGTAGCACTTCGTCGCTGAATTACCACCTGTAAACCAAGCATGCATTTATTACTCACGATGAGCTGTCAACATCGGCAGCATCATCAACTAAAGTTAAATCGGCACGTCGCTAGACTACATTAGTTGAACTTCAGAAGATGGCAAAACCTATGAATCAAGGGAAACACAACAATATTACTAATGCCACTGCAAGATGGACTACTGAGAATAGTCAACTGATTAACATGGTCACTGATGAAGGTCTCCAGGACTTTTTTTTGTGTCTCCAGTGGAGACCTGTTATATACTTTGCCTTTCAGGTCGGTCATTAGCTGTCAAACTGATGCTTTGTATGAGCGTGAGAGAGAGAAAAAAGGTCATGTTATGGCAGGAGCTGAATTTGTAGCTTTAATGGACGACTATTGGTCATCCACGGCTAATGACAGCTACCCAAGCATTACTTGCCATTTCACTAACAAAGACTGGGTTTTTCACTTCTTTGCAATGTGCATTAAGCAAACTGAAGAGTAACACTTTTCAGAAAACTGTGCAGAACACTTTTCTCAGCGGTGAGATCATGGGGAATTTATGAGAAAGTGACTACTTCTGGCAGACAATGCACGTAGTTTGACAGCTGCTCTAGGAAGACTGCCATTTCAGAACTATTTGTACCAGATGCATTTTCTCCCATTCTGTTAACTGCTGGCAGAATGAGTCTGTGTTTGTGACTTGGCTGCGCTAGAGTTTTCAGCACAGGTTCTTTGTTTAGAAGTCGTTTGATCATTTGAATGAATAACGACACTTCTAACCCTCTGCCACCATGAAGCAGAAATGGTAGTATCTGATGCTGACCATGCTAGCATCTCGTATGTTTCAAAGAAGCATACAACGTGAACTGAACAAATAAGTTATGTACTCACCATAGCGTTCCCATCTGTAGTCAATTTTTCATCTCTCCACGCATACCATTAGCAAGCTCGTGGCAACCAAAAATCTATTGGATACCTCCCCTTACCCACAACACATCTCTCCTAAATACCTCGGACCTCGGATCTTGTCTGCTGCTTTGTGAAGGTGTGGTCATCCCAGCTACCAGTTGGTGTCAGGCTGAATTTTTCAAACTTATTCCTTGTAGGTCTTCAAATTCTTAAATGTTTAGTATTATAAATTTTGTCTGTCCCACCCTTGAACTTCAGGACTATTCTTGTGGTGACTGCAGTTAATTTTGATTAAATTTTTTAATCGAACAGCAGCCCTAATATACACTATATATATATATATATATATATATATATATATATATATATATATATATATATATATATATATATATATATGTGTATAGTGTGTACAATAAATTTTATATATATATATATATATATATATATATATATATATATATATATATATATATATATATCTGCTGGCTATTGCCCATTTTCAGAGGGTACCAGAGTAATACAAATTACAACAAAAATGCATAAAGAGGCATACAGGTTTACAGTAGATGACAATTTTTCAAAACAAAGATGGAAATGCAATTGTGGAATGCAATACATGTAGAGTTATAAGTTTACATTAAATTAACTGCAAGTCTAACTTTTCAGTAGATTAAATGTTTTGGAGCATTATGACAGAGAAAAGTTGTGGCTAGACAAATGTGTGTTGATACAGCATAGTGTAGAGTGGCGGAGGATGCAGTTGCGAGGAAAAGTTGTTGTGCGTCATGTATTACCCAAGTAGTAGTAGTAGTGTTTGGACTTGGACTTATAAAATGGCAATGTTAGGGAGGGAGAATAGGAAAGTGCTGTATGTGTTAAGGGTTATAGTATTACTACACCAAATGACACATTAATATATCTGTCAAGTTGCAGTAACAAAGTTAACATGCATACAAATGCACACATGCCTGCCCTTGTGTGTTTTTTCCAGCATCTCTTAGACACCACTACTCCAAAATATCTAATGTGGTATTCTGCATGGTACCTATGAGGCCTGGTTTCACATACTGTACAAGTTCTGTTTTCTAAGACATTCTGCCTGAGGATCAATCTAACCATCTGCTTATTTACAGGTGGCTTATTTTTATAGGTATGTAATGTTTCTGCTAATGACTCACTAAAATGTCATTCAGATAAAAAATGTTGATTCTAAATAAACATAGCAACATGTATAAAAAAAATTGTTTACTTACAGCTGTCTGCTTTAAGTACTATATATATATATATATATATATATATATATATATATATATATATATATATACTAAGCCAAAATGACTAACCTGTATTACAAAAGTTATACACCATGTAAAACAAAAAAATGAAACCTACGTTCAGGAAATAAAAAGATCTCTACACATTTTTAAGACCTGGATAATGTGCTTCCTTCTCCTTTCCAAACACATTTACCATGGCTACTTCTATCCCCCCCCCCCCCAATTAAAACTATACTCTTCAAAATTTGCAGAACATTCTCATTCACCTATATGTAACATCCCTACAACCCACTGCATCTACCTTGGACTTAAATTCACAAAATGTTACATTTGGTCTACCTTGCCTCTTTCACTTGTGAACTCTATACTAAACTTCTCATCCTTCAAACAGCACTCTCTAGACTTGCAAAGCCATTCACCTACCCTAGGCACATAGAATTTCATTTAAAAACATTTATACACATTTTCTGATATATTTATTGATATGCTGTATATGGAGTTTTAACATTGAGCTTGTTTTTAAATGAAATTCTATGTGAGAGTTTGTTTTACCTTAAGACATTAGCATTATTTGTATGTGTTATTAGTTCTTAATGCTTTCTTTTTTATTATTGGATATTTCGGAGTCCTTGTTCTGTATTTAAATGCATTTTTTTTTTTTGCGGTTTTTGTACTGAGGTCTGAGGCAGCGTCAGTTTTAGATGTGAAAGTGCTTTCTTTTAATAAACAAAGTTGTAACAGTTGTGTTTGTGAATCTTGCTTTTTGGATATTTTTCATTTTCTTTGGAGGTACTTCATCCTCAGGAACTTTTACTTTATTTCACTGCAGTCTATTTTATAAAGATAACTAACCTCCTGTGTTCCAATATTAAAAATGTGGGAAATTAAAATATCCCACTTTCACAAGTATATATTTAATTCTAAATCTGTGACTTCCCAAATGTAAATACACCTGTTTTGTGATGCAGTTCAGCTTTACTAAAAAGCTACACTATTTTCATTCCAGTAATATTTAATGGTTAAATGCATCAGTGGACAGATCCACAAGGGAAGGACAATTCTTCAAGTTTGACCAAAGCTGTCCACTGATGTAAAGCAATAAATCTTGCAGAAATCAGCTGTGTTTAGAGGCAAGCTTGACGCACTTACATTTTTTTTTTTTTTTTAAAGTGATCATAATTTGGACAACTGCTTTGAGAACTGCCGAATCCTGACTCAGGCAGAGTACAATACACATCTATCTGAATGCGAACATGATTTTTCTAATCAATAATACTTTCTCAAGTTCTCAACCTTTGTTTTGCATCCAGAAGGCACCAGAAAAAAAATGCAAAGTTCAGCTGCACCTGGATTTGGTCTTAAGTCACTAAGAAATGCAGTCTCTCAAAAACATGTACATCAGTCAGTCTATTCTTCTAGATATGTGGCTGAAGACTCCTATAAAATGAAATATTACACAAGTGCAGGTGTTTAAACACAAAGTGCTTAACCCCAACAGTAACAAAAATGGTGTGCTAAACATTCAGATACTATTCAGTCACCTCAGGAGAGGACAATGCTGACAGAATGACAGAATTTTTCACTGGGATACCATAATTGTGGAATTAAAGCTTGGGAGTCCCTTCATACTGTTAAACACTGCATGGAGCAGGAGCCTACCCCAGCAATCAATAGTCGTAAAGCAAGGGTTATAGCACTGTTATTAGTAAACCAGGGTTCAGGAGTTCAAATCTTATCAAGACCACCACTTGTCCTTTAAGGGTTTGAGGTTGGCATACTGGTTAAGTGCTCATCTCAGACACAGGGTACAAGGTTTACCTTTGAGGGAAACTGACTAGGCTTAACGTGGTTCAGAACAGCTAGCCTAGTATTTACCTTCAAGTCATCTTGGACAAAAAAGTAGCTCATCACAGGGCACAAAGTCTTGGGACAGGAGTGAGTGAGGCTTTACAGCTAAAATCACCAGCTAAGTGCATTTTGTATCTGTGAATCAAGATGCATTATTCTCAGAACTTTGCTGAAATACTTTTATGGTTACAGAGAAATAGCTCTAGTGTTTGGTTCCACCAGTAGTCTTGTATAGCCATGTGAATGTTCAGGTTTTGTCATTTATTTCACACACAATGTGTATTTGAATTGTATTCTTGGTATATTCTTCTGAAATAAGAACCCAAAATACTACGTTTTACGGAAAAAGTAATAACTTGTATCATCTTGGCATTTTACCACATTTTAGATTTTACAACAAAATACACTGCGCTCTTGTGTACACACTGTTTAAAGCCCACATACTATGCTCTGAGCAGCATGTCCATACCAACGATTCAGTTGTTTACATTAATTAAAAACCAAGGTTGTGCAACACAAAATGAAAGTAGGATTATCAGTGGGTCTTATTCTGGAAAGTTTCATAAGAACATCCTGAAACACTACAGTGATATTGCCATTTGAATTCAGGGCAGAATTCAGGCCAGAATGGCCTTTACAAATTCATACTTTTACAAAACAGGTGAAAAATGTAGCTTTCAGTTCTCCACAGTAAAATAAAAAGCTATCACAATCATATAAATGTGTCATTCCAGAACTAAACAGGTGTGTATACGCTTCTTGTTGAGGCATCAAAAGTGGCATTTTTTTCACCAAATTTAATGATGCAGCTAGTAGGTGCCCAGTCTAACGGCATTTTCTAGATACAGTAGCAACATTCCTTCGGTTTCATGAATAAATGCTGAACCATTTTTGGAGAAACAGGCTTCAAGTACAAAGGACAAAAATACCCCCAAACAGCTATTATTCCAGGCATAGACCAGTTGAAAATGTTCCGCAGTTACTAGTTACTTAGTGTATATTTACTGAAATATTTGGTAAAAAAATCACTGACTCTGTATTGGCTTATGTCACACACAATAGTTAAATCAGGTGATACAAGCATTATTTATAGAGCTAAAAAGACATGACTTGTGGGGGAGGGGTTAGTGTTAGCTGCTCTTGTCGTCTTTAAAGCATTTAGTTATAGCAAAGCAGTTAATGTTGCAGTATTTCAGTGCTTTGTTCCCCAGTTCAGTCCTCAGAGGCAGAGCTTTAGGGAGAAAGCCTGTAAGCCTCACTTGGCTTTTTTTTTTTTTTTTTTGCCAGGGGTTCCAGTTTTCCATCTATATCCTAAAGACAAGACAGAGGTTAATATATGATCCTTCCAACTGTCTAACGTTGCTCACCTGTGTGAGCATCCTAGGACAGCAGTACTAACCATTTTAACTCCCACCCATTTACCAAATATTAAGATCTACAGCTGATGTTCAACAACTATACAGCAATAAAAGGACAAAACTCCAAAGTGTGCCTTCATACTTTCAAACCCCATGTCCCTAGCATCCTATCATACTTGTAGAAACGGCCACCATTTTGTGTATAACTGGCTACTCTAATGAAAGCATCCAGCAAGTCATGGTTCCCATGGTAAACAGATAACAGAACATTTACCCAAACCCATATTCTGAAAGTCAGCCACTTAATCTTTGACAAGACAGATCCCCAAATCACTACTATGTAGAGGAAGGTTAACAATTCTATGATAAGAACAAGTAGGTTTAAGACTCTGGAAACAGGTTCTGGTTTTGAGTAATTATCAATTACTTTCTCTTTTTCACCCTACCCCAGTATCTTACTGTAATTACTCACCAGTTTACTACTAATTAACTACTTTTATAAACTATAGCACATGGAACTGTGATGTAGCTGAATCTGGAGCTGGATTTTTGGCTATCCAAAGTGCTTGTTTCTATGACGTAACTTGCACTATATTTCATTTTTGCTTTCTACAGTTGAAATGCTAGTAGAATTGGAAAATTCTAAGTATACTTTGGTAGCAAAAGTCTGTACTTGCGTGTACGTGTTTTCTTTCACTAAAACTCAGAAAACAATATTCATTGCCCCAGCAGGTTATGGCATGCCAGACAAAGCACAGACTCTGTGGAGTCTATTGCTGGCCATATTCCTAGCAGTCATAATCCAAAAAGCAGTCCAGCACTAAGGTAAACCGTTGCATTATGAATAGCCCAAAACAAGCAAAGCAAATCCAATGACGGACATGCAGGGTCCGTGAAAAAAAAACAATTATTCCACAAAGCTTTCAGGAGAACATCCCTTTCTTCAGTGTGTACACATCAAATAAAATCAGCAGCTCTTAAATACAATTTAAAATAAACAGCCCAATGAGAAAAAGTATTCAATCAAGCCAATTAAAAGTGTAAAGTATCATACAAAACTCATGCATAAAAGACATCATGCATAACAACTCATACACAAAATATATATATATATATATATATATATATATATATATATATATATATATATATATATATATATATATATATCAGAAACACATATTACAGGATGTTTTGCTTCTTTTTCAGTATAGGTTTAATACTAATAGCTGAATTTAAACCTGGTTTAGAGTCGGCATTTAAACGAGTAATCCAATCGTATTCACGGATGTCTATAGCATTAAGGTCACCTCTCCATTTCATTAGTACATCTGTGACGGCCGTGCCCTGGCCCAGCAATCAAGGAGCCTCAATCCTCACCACTAACACCAGAAAGGGCATCTCATATATGAGGGAAGGATAACAAATGCACACAATAAAGTACAATTTCCTTTAAGTGCATGCAGACATCAGTCAGTCTGGGGCTGGTTGCTCCCCAGGTCCTCAATAAGACTCCCCAATGGCACAGCTACAGGGTCCAGACCTCCAGTACACTCTCTGTCCAACCAGTGCTATGTGTCCCTGTCCAAGTAGCTGACACACACACTTTGAAACAAGTACTTGTACAACTTCACAGACACTCCTGGGAAAGGCGGACACAGATTCTCCAGCTGTGCCTCTTTACCCAGCCTATACGGTAGTAATTACTGCCACTACCAGCTAATAATTATCAGCTACCCAAAGGCCCTTAAAAGGGTGTCCAATTATTACTGTGCAATATTATTATCCAATAGTAGTGTGACTAATCAGTCAAGGCTTATTAGAGTGGCCTTGCACAATAAACTCTATAAATATGCAATTACACACTAGAGCTTAACTTATCGCTACATAAACCAGCCACAGCTAAAAGGTTTTAGATTTTTTAATAATTAAAACACAAGACAATACTACACCACAGTGCTATTCAAGAGTTCAGAGATCACACAGAAACTTAATTCAGTAGTATACTTCTGACATAACAGAAAAACACAGTCTAATCTTTACAGTCCTAGCTATTTATACAAGAAAACATACTTCTAAGATAGCTTACTTACGTACAGCAAGGCAGTGCTGAGTTGAATATCAAGACAAAAATGCCTAATAATTTCTGGTTCTCACTGTTTAAACTGAAACTGCAGTTCTGCTAAAACATTACATCATTTGTTTACACCCTTCCTGGAGTTCCCAGACTACACATTGACTGCATTTACATTCTTTTACACTTGGAGCAATAAAGGACATTCCACATGCAAATTCTGGTCATTAACTTTAGCCTTAAAACAATAGGCAGGATGCTTACTCCAGACTCATCAACTCCAAATTCTAACTTCAAAGGACATGCAAAACAATTTTAATTTCAAAGAACATTTGAAATGCTTGGCTTAGTTTTCCTTATAGCAGATGGCAATGTGGCTACAATATTGAGGTTCACATATTACAGTGTTTTCTTTCATTTAAGAAACAAGCCTATATTTTACATTTATATTTACAAATGCCAGAATTGTGTATCAAATTCTATTTGACTAGGCTAGCAGTCTTCACCCTTCTCTACCAGTCTTCACAACATCAATAACTCAAACTAAAGTATGCTCCTCATCTGTCTCACTGATGTGTTTAAAAAGAGCATTAGTATCAATCGTTCTCCTTATTTCGGACTTGTGCTCTATAACCCCTCTAAGCTTTCTACTGCTTTTACCTACATAAAAGGCAGGGCATTCCATGCGGCAGGCCAAATAAATTATATTTATGGTGTTACAAGTAGCATATCCATTAAATCTAGCGTCTTTACTTAGTTACCATTTGCGTAAAAATGTAGTCACTCTATATCCTTACAATACGTACATTTTAAACAAGGGAAGGTACCTTTTCTACTATTTTCTTGTTTAACGGGAATTCTTTAAATCCTTATAACAAACGCTGTTTTAAATATGGGCAATTACGATATGCAAGAGATGGTTTCTTGCCTACCAACTTTTCAGTTTCAGGAATAGTCATTAAAACGCCCCAATTCATTGTAATAATTTGCTACACACCGTAAGATAGAAAAGGTGTGTAAAGTCTTACCATAGCCAGCAATCATATGGGTTTATCCCTTCAGTCTCACATACATACGGCCAGTATTCAAAAGCTTTTAGTCCCTCTGTGGTGCGTCATAAGTCAGGCAAGTCGGAGGATACGTGGGAAGTAGTGTGAGGCTTCATTTCTCATATATAAAACCTCTCATTTAAATCAAATCCATCCAAAACATTTCAATCTGCCCGATTGAGGATAGTAAATATATCACGGACAACAAACGGCAGGTTTTCCTGATAGTGAAGTGAAAACTGAGAAGAAATGTTTAAGACAATTACATATACCAAACAAATTGAATCTGGATTAGACTTTAGAGTATTGCTTTATGAACAAAACTCGGGAAGAATGGTTTTGTTGGGTAAGCCCTATTATTGGAAGCTTATTGGCTGAACTCCTTCTATGAAGGATGGACTAGAAAATTTGATCCTCTCTGAGTGAAATGGCACAAAAGAGATTGGCTATATATAAACAAAAAATGGGCTGCACTTCCTCTATTGTGAATGAATTATTACGTTCGATAAGTACAATCTGATTGGACAAGACTCTTTATCCAAGTTATATTGATTGGTCAAATGATGCAAAGGATTCTCATCCAGGAAAAAAGAGGTAATTCTCCCCCTCTACTCATCACTCATTAGACCCATTATAGAATACAACGCCCCTTTTGGTATGTACCTCACAAGACATCTACAGCAACTGGAAAGACCACAGAAATACCTCACAAAGAGGATTACTGGCCTCAAACAGATGCCCTATGCAGACAGTCTAAAAAAACTACAGCTTTACTCCATCGCATATCGCCTACTCAGGGGCGATTTCTGCCTAACATACAAAGCTATGTCAAACCCAGAGCCTGTTGGACATGCTCCACTTAAAGAAATCTCAATCCCTCCGAGCTACACGCTCTAGGGACCTAAACCTGGCCACCAGAATAAACACAACATGCTGGAGGGATAGATTCCTGTCCCAGAGACTTCCCATACTCTGGAACAGACTACCTATCTATGTCAAACAGAGCTCGTCATTAGC